>NT_176563.1:361973-367930 GCF_000188095.3 Bombus impatiens | reverse complement strand
CCCCCAGCCGATGAAAAACCTTCTATTAGCGGTCTGGCCATCGTTCGGCCCGCGTTATCCTCTGATACATTAATGACGCGTCAAGTCAGCGCATGACAACGCGGCTACCCTCTGGCGCAGAGGTCCATCCTCGATCCTCTCTTCGCCTTCCCTCTTTGTCCGTCTCTCGACCATTCTACACCTTCCATCGTCGTCTATCCAACAGTTCATCTTCTATCCTCTTCTATTCACCGGTTCAGCCAGTTCAAGCGTCTCTGTCGCGCTCTGGCGTGGTTCTTCTCTGTCTCACCCCGTCTATCTCGCCCCACCCCCGCCACCCTCTCTCTAACCCCTCTGTGCGAACTCTCTGCTACCGGGCTCTGTGAGGAGATCAATAGGGATCCTACACCCCGTTCCTCCGCCGACGTGCCAGAGGAGGACAAAGGTACCACTACTCCTGGCTCTCTGATGTTCCAACGCTTCCACGCACGTGCCTATCCACGATACTCGCGACTCGTCTACGCGTCGTTCCGCGAGTTTTACGCCAGCAGGAATAAAAAAGACGCGGGCGCGCTCACGTGGAAGAGGGAACGTCGAGTGGGGATCGCGGGTTAAAGGATCAAGGATGCGAGATCTAGGATCGGCAGTCTGGGTGACTGGTAATGAAGTTGGGTCTCGGTTGCGTTTCATGGGCTTTTATGACGATGGCCAGAGATTTGGATAAGTGTGGAATTGTGGATATGATTATTCTGTAATGGATACATTGGTATTGGTATTGTACGTGAGTCGGCCAACGTTACGTAACACACCTCTCGTGGATTGTAGGATTTTATTAACAAATTTCGAGAAGTAGATAATTTGTTTTGTAAAGAGGGTAATTTATCGGAAGCGAATGCTAGAAGCAATTAGGAATTTGAAGACAAGTTGGAAGAAAATGTTCGTAACATTTTCACTGTTTCCTTTGTTTCAGTTTAGAGAGTCGATCAGTAAACTGTGGATTTTTATGCATTTAAGCGTGATTTAAAGGTGTGATAACGCACAGGATATAAAGCGTAACGTACAAATCAGCGAATCGTTAAACGAATCATTAAAAATATTTTACGATCTGGTAGAAAGTATTCGAAAATACTGTTAAAGGAATTTCTACTCCAGTTCTACTTCTTTGGCTGTGTTCATAAAAGTATGAATTTGCATGAACATCCACAGTCTGGTAATCTAATAGCTTAGCGTAGATTGATTTAATTCGGGGCTATCGTTGATGCGACGTATGATTTTCGTTTCGTAATTTGTATTTTATACGATAGAGCCAGTTAATGCCTTTATCGTGTAACATAGTCCAAATGTAACTCAAACTGTTGTGGTTACCTGTCCCGACGATACTACGCTAGTGTTGAGAGTTCATTTGTTTCGTATAATGTAACGTAATTATTATAACATTTATTATGAATAGGCAACGGAGTGTGTACTTTGGATCTTAATTTGTATTGTATAACACAGTCGCTACGTATAGCGTAACTGTTAACATACATTATGTATGTGTAGTTAAAATTGTGAGATCAACTATAAATAATGTTGTTACTTCTATGTATGTACTATTTTCACATTGTACTACCACTTGTATAATGTATATGGCTATCTGAATGTGTAATTTATTGGTTCAATGAGAATATTGTTACTCGTATATTTAACCTAATATCAATCATTTGAATATTAACCTTGTCCCAATGTCTTTTGGAAAATTTGAATACTTTGCTTTACAAGAAAATTTCGTAGACGAATGGGGAGATATTTGTCTAATACGCAAGCTTTCATCGAGATTTATAATTAAAAACTTACACAATTACGTGTGATTAAATTCGATATATAGAATGGAATATACGAATAGTAAATAATATGAGTAATTTTATTCATTTCGTTTTATTATAGTTGTATGGATATATTAATTGTAGAAGCGTAAGTGTTTTGATCGAAGCATTGATCGAATTCTTAACTGAAACTTGCCAACAGCTAGGAATTACGTAGTTTATCGAGGTCGAACTCGATACAGTATAATACCGTAACAATGTACACTTCCTGAGTTTTCAAACAGAGGAGAAAATAGAGATCTGCTACTTTCTAAATATCGTATCTACCTATGTTTCTAATACTGTAACATAAAATTCCTTAAACGTACAGCCATTAGTCTCTTGTCTGAAAGTTGCTTCGTTAACGGTCGTATAATTCACGATCTAAATTGTATTAATGCGTTTGTGCATCTTTGAAACTCTCACAAATGTGCGCACATCCACGATCTATATCATACATATTCTCAAAAACATACTCTATCAGTATGAACGTACATCGATCTTATCAATCTCACGAACGCGACTAAAGAAACAGAGAACTTAACTAGACGTTTGTTATTTCACCAAATATTACAATTTCGTTTTGTCGATCCGTTTCAGCCATTTAATACCATAATTTCGAACGTCTCGTATCCTACATACATATGTTTAGTTTCATAGCATTAGCTGCATAGTTTCATGCATTTACGGCTACTTTGAACGCAGAAAAATGCGCATAATGTGCGAGAATATGTACAATACCCAAACTATACACTCTCGCTCCACTCGAAACTATCCAACAATACACTGTCAGCAATCTCTACTAAGTAAAACATAAAAATATGATTTTGCATAAATCTCCACTTATACATCTCTCATTGCTCCTTTATTGATAATTTGTCCACCTTGAAATTTCCCAAAACGCACTACATATCATACAATCGTCTATTACAGGTCAAGATACCAATATCTCGATGGAAAAAGCATTGAAAATGTCTCAGTCTAGAGCATTACCAAACTAGGAAGAGACGGTGCGCCAATTTATCGTCGCGTATCCGCGTATCTCGATCCGGCGTCGATTAATCCCTCTTAATTAATTTCGCCTGCCGGTCGGCGTCGGTCAACGATTCGACTTTCGATCCCGTTCGCGTGGCCACGGTGGCTCGTGGTTTTGTGGAGCAGTCTGTGCAACAACCGGTGCAACCGCGAGTGCACTTTCTTCTCCCGGTGGTGCACAGGCACGTGTGTACACGTGGGTTTGGCGGTTTTAACAGCCACGCGTTACACGCTCTCACAAAATTTCACCGTTTCTCGCTACTACCGTCCGGTCTGGCACACGACTGCCTCGTGCGATCGTACGTGTACACGTATTTGTTTCACGTACGCGTATGCGGCTGGTCGGTGTCGGCACCTTTAACGACCTGAAAGATATCGATTATGCCGAAAATGAAAAACATCACGGTGCCCGATTGTCAGGCCTGGAGAAAGTCGGCTCGCGAGCTACTCCACAGAGGCTGAACGAGTTAAACGACGAGCGAGGAAGAGGAAGAAGAAGACGAAGAAGAAGAAGAAAAAGGAGATGACACCTGACGTTTTCCTTCCTTTCAGGAGAAAACTCGTCGATAGAAACGACAACGGGAATGGGGAAACGCAGACTCGTAACAATGGAAAGTGGAATCGCTTTTGGATCGTTTCTAATCGAGAAATCTTCGATGGTAAAATTTGATTTCGATGGTGATCGTCGGTGACTCACGTTTTCTAGAGCGATCGAATTAAGACGAATTTCATCGACTAGAAAGTTGTTAACAGCGAGTACGATTTAGATAACACTGGCCGAAAAAGGTACGCTGATAGTGATATGGTGAAAAAATTAAACGTTATAGTTAGTATATTTCAATCTATCGCGGTTGTAAAATATTTGTATGTAAACTTAGCGTGGCAGTCTACGTCTTATGGATCAACGATGAGTTAAACAAATTTCATTTGCCATCTCAGACAATTTACATAAATGGATCCTATTTTTTGAAAGTGTTACGGAAAGAGGAAGCTTTACGATTTGATTTTTTCTTTGGTCGCTATTTCTTCCCATTTAAGTACTTTTACATTAAGCTACATTTAAGTACTTAGAGCATTACAGTAAACTGTCGGATAAGTCAGAGAATAGTATGAAATTTGCGAGGCTATGAAACATGAGAACGAGCGAATTAATTGTCTTGGGGCTATATTGTATTGTTTTTTAATAAAAGAAATTTGAACTGTTATTATTTGCGAATAAAAATAAAACAGAATTCTGTTCAAAACGCATCTTCTTTTGTCCTTTACTTGGCGACTTATCGAATACCAACGAAAATTTGTATTTCTTCTAGTCGCGTAACTCCACGATGATAGAATACGAAGGCAGAAAGTTTCTATTATTTTTGAAGCCACGGAAACATAGCTAAGGATGAAGTTGCGTGGCTTTGAAACATGGAAAACAAAGATTGTTCTGCTTATCTCTTCCGAGAGTTCAAGCGATGCGGGTGTTTCGAAAATAAAACGCAGATACGAGCTGAACCATGCTGTGCGTTGTACGAATTTTGTAGAAAATTCATAAATAAAATATGTCAATATGTTGCGTTCGATAAATAAAATTAATCTAAAATCATAAAGCGTCGCGCGCATTTCGTTTGTAAAATAAAGAAGAGCACCACGAGTAATAGATCGTTTAATTGATAATATATTTTTTATAGGTAAACTTTCAGAAGATTTTTCAATTTTCAAACGATACTTTGCAAATGGATTTAGCAGTAAAAATTCAGAATGCGAGAATCATTTATCTTATCACGTCGTGGTATTCCAAATGCAACGACTCGATATTCAAAGAAACTTCTAAATCGCGAAAAAGAGAGGTATAAAAGAGATATGCGGACATCCTTTCTGCAAATATCTCAGTGAATTATCTATTCTTACCTTCGCTCTACTTTTTTTCGGGCCATGCAAAAACCAATTTTCTTGCCAAATCGTGGAACATCGTTCCCTAATATCTGTGGACGCAATTTTATAAAATGCAGAACTTCGCCGTAAATGAAATATACAACATCTGGTCCTTTCGTTAATATAAACAAACGAGAAGTACAAATATAATTTCGAACGATGCAAACACGATTATATACGACTAGGTTATTTTTTTTCAGTAATCATGAAACACTTTTTAATACTAATCTGTCTGTTTGCTTTAACACAATTGATTCAAAGACACGCAAAGTAAAATACTCATAGAAATATCAATAAACTAAAAACTCTATGTAAATTCCATTCTTTTCCATATTAATAGAAACACGGATTTGTCTAAATACCTGAAATCTGCAGATAAAATCAAAATCAAATTGACGAACATTAAAAAATCTATGTACCGAGCAAAGTTACGACGTGCAAAAATAAAAATCTCTGTTTAAATTCTAGCTCTTTCTACATCCACGAAAACACGAATTTGTCTAACTAAATTGATTAACATAAAGAAATCTAGAAAACGTCCTAAGCAAAATATCCATTACAATACCATAAAATAAAAATCTCCGCTTAAATTCCACTTCTTCCTCTATTCAAATCATAAGTGTGTCCAAATTTTTATAGACACCTAGAAGCTGCCAAGAAAACTCTAACCAAAGCCAACGCAACTATCCTAGAACTCTAAAACCCTAGACACATCTTTCAGCTGAGGCTGCGCGTTCAAGGCCTCTTCGCATCCATCGCCTATCTTCTCGATCCTGCACCGTGAGGATTTCATCTCAGGTGCGAGGCTTCATGTTGAAAATAGGTAAGACTCATCGTTGGGCTCGTGTCCGGTGACGATGTCGGACGTGCACGCGGCACATAGCATAGCTGGCGTGGCACATCCGTGACCGGTGGATTTGGCCAGGTCCCCGAGCCACCTGTTCCCCGCGTTCAGATGCCGGCCGCACAAATAAAGCGAAAGAAGCGCGACAATGTGGCATGTGCGGGATCGACGGTCGGTGCATAGGTGGTGTGGCACGGTGTCGGTGGCGGTGGCGGCGGTGACTCGTTGCCTATAAGCCGGTCATAATAGTCGGCGGCACCTGTCTCGCTGAGCTGGCCATCTGAGATCGGGAACTGATGCAGCCGCCGAAGAAGTCGACGGACTAGTCAGTGGCGGGG
>NT_176563.1:324821-361321 GCF_000188095.3 Bombus impatiens | reverse complement strand
AGAAGTCGACGGACTAGTCAGTGGCGGGGATACCCGAAGAAGGTGGACGAGCGAGAGCAAAAGAACAAGCAGAAGCAGAAGCAGAAGAAGAAGAAGAAGAAACTAAGAGAAAAAAAGGACCAACGTAAGAAGAAGGCTAATATAAGAGAGCAAGATCATGGAGAGAGAGAGAGAGAGAGAGAGACGGGGGGAAGAGAAGAAGAGGTTGTATCGGAGGAGAGGCGCGTTGAGGTGGGGTGTAGCTGGGAAGATGCTGCACGGAGTGGGAGTGTACTCTGGACGAGAGGGAAGAAGAGGGCGAAAAAAACGGGCGAAAAAAGGTTCTCGGTGAAAAGGAGAACAACGAAGACAACGACGAAGGTGAAAGGGGGTGGGGGGTAGAGAGGATCTGCACACGGGCAGCCGGAGGGAGGATAGCACGAGAACGGCTAAGAAGAAGAGAAAAAAGAGAAGCAACACCGAGAGAGTCGTGGAGAGAGCGAGGAAGGAGAAAGAGCACCGGTGTGAAGGAGCGTGCGCGTGCCACTGTTACACCGACACCTGCCACAAAACTTGGCTCTACTTTTTGGCGCACATGCACCCACCACACCTTCCCCATCCTTCGCTCCTCTCCTCTTCCAACTCTTCTCTCTCCCTTCTTTCTCTCGAGAGCGGCCTACTACAGTTCGAGACAGTATGCATATCAGAACCTTCCGTTTGGTAGCGACCAACGGTATTCCGAACGTCTTATTACCAGACGCCGAGGAGGGATTAAGTTCCGCGGTTTTAACGAACGCTACCGATGCCCACCGCTGGGGAGAGTATGGTTTCTTTATCAGGCTGATGCGCTGTTTCAGGATACAGCGTGCTGCCTGGATAACGAGAGATTCGTATGGGATTGGCCGAGGGATTGTCGGGGATCAGTCGTGGTTTTCATGTATTTATACGTGTTGCGTGTTTGCAGGTTTCTGACAGGAAGTTAACATGACGTTTAGAGATGATTATGTTGCGAAGAAAATCGTAATTATTTCTATTTTAGCTTTATTGGGTAGCATACATGGTTGAACACGAAAGGAATCACTTTTCAGAAATCAAGAAGCCATCGTAGAAAGGCTATTTTCGTTAAGATGAGACAAAGTTAGCGTGTTCTACGACTAAAAGCTATTTTATTATTGTGTTATATATAAAAAGAGTAATATATAGAACAGGAGATTATTGTTCTTATTATTTTAGAGATTATTATTAAAATTAATCGTAATAGTATCAACTTATGAAAGCGGCAGATATCTGTACAATATATTCTGTGCAATATAAATAGTTTATTTATAATATTATCATTGGTACATTAAAATTAAACACGCGATTTATAAAATTGTTATATTAACTGAGTTTAAATATTGCCGCTATAGTTAATTGCTAAAAGAATCGTCTACAATTTATCTAAAATTGTCAAAGACCAATTTTTGCATTAATTTAATTTTCACATTAACTACCATACCAGAAAAAACTAATTCTACCATATCGTAATGCTGTAGGACAGTTTTAATATGGAACGAGACCATCCTAAGTCTTGCCACTCGTAATTGTTTAAATTAGATTTTGTCAAAAATGAGCAAGTGTTCGTGCTTCTAATCAGTAATATACATAATTGCGCGTTAGTAGTCACGGAGCTAAATAGCTATCGGAGAGCGAAACGCGAATTCAATTGGGTCAAACGATTCTCCAATTGCAAAGCTCCCATGAAATATTAATATTCGACAAATTCGACCATTAACAGTTCCGGCGCTCGAAATCCCGAAATCCTTCTAGAATTCAACGCGTTTCAATTTATCCATCATTTTCGCGAAAAGTACAACCTACATTGTATCCGAGTGCTGCACGAAATTAAAACGAAATTCGAGGCATCAGAATCGTTCGATCTCACGGACTCACGTCCATCGACGTCGTTTCGTAAATTTTGGTACGAACAGACCGATGATTTACAAACACGAACTATCTCCATAAGCGAAAACCATAACGGAAGAATCATGAGATTGCCCCCCAAAATATAACACGCCCCCATAGTTCTGTATTCCGACCCCTCATCCACCCTCGTGTCTCTGTGACGAAAATCGAGCGAAACAACGCGACCTCGTAAGACACGCGACGACCTGACAGAGGCTCTCTTTACAGCAGCGGCGTCGACTGGTTCGGCTCTCTCTGTGGCGGGCGGAAATTTCAATTAACTTTATGGAGGCCGCGATGTAAATTGCGTAGGGGTCAACGCGTGTCGGTAGGGGCCAGAGAGTAGGAGCAAGGGTGCTGCCGTTGCTGCCACTGCTGCCACTACTACCGTTCTTTCTGACAACGGGGGTGAATGTGTAGTCGTGACGAGCGGTAGTGGTAGCAGAAGGTTGATGGTGGTGGCGACGCCGCTGGTGGTGGTGGTGGTGGTGGCGAGTTCAGGGGTGGTTAGAGGTGTAGGCACGGTCCACGGCCCCGTGGGCATAGGGTGCGGGCAGAGGGTCGCTGGTTGGATGGGTATTGATCAGCCAGGCGGCCAACAAGACGCCTTTGCAGGATACCTACTATACCCTCTACACCACCAACGTGCCCCGTCGTACACATTGCCGGGATTCCGTGTCACGTATACCGTGTCTAACACCAATGAAACCATCACCTACGCCATCCAACACCAACGAGACCGTCACGTATACCAGTCAACACCAATGAAACCATTATATATACCAGCTAACACCAACGAGAACATCGCCCACACCGACGATGGGCCAACGTAAACCCAGCCCCACCATCCGTGACATCACCCACACCGACTCTGCACCGCTGGCACGTGAAGTTTAGAGAGAGAGAGAGAGAGAGAGAGAGAGAGAGAGAGAGAGAGAGAGAGAGAGAGAGAGAGAGAGAGAGAGAGAAAGAGAGAGAGAGAGAAGCAGGTGGAAAGAAAGAAAGCAAGAGCGACGAACACGAGCGAGAGCGTGATAAGGTTGACGGGAGGGTTGCGAAAGAGGGAAAGGGAAGATTTTCACGATGCTACTAGCCAGGCGGCCAACAAGACGCTTTTGCAGAGGGACGCCGCTATCGTACATAGGTGAAACACATATACACGGGCAGACGTGGAGAGTCGCGCCACGTTCCACGCAAACGCCGCCGTCGGCCGAGATCGAATATACACTACCACAATTTGACATCATATACCCGCCACCGGGACCAGTCGACATAAACTACCACCGCTCTGTCCATGAGAGACCACCTACAGAAACGCGTCTTTCCGCCGTGGCTTCTCAGAGAGAGGGCTAGCGATAAAGAGGAAACGGGATGGAGATACTCCGACAGGGCTAAGGGAGAAAGAGAGTCGCGTAGGGAAAAAGGGATAAGCTTTGGAGGAGGCATGGGTGAAAGAGTAGGATGGAAGAATTTGACGATGCCAAACCGGCTACCATGAGGCCTATGCAGGGTTACCTCGCCGCTATACATACCAGTGCCACTAGGCATCGCGTATATATTATTGTCGCCTAGCACACAGTGTACTCACGACCACGATCATTCGACCGTACTACCACTAGCATCGAGAGTTCGAGTAGCGTGTTCTCCTATGCTCAACACACATAGCGAGGCCCTTTACACGCGCGACCCGAGATGAACAAAAAGGGACCAAGGGAGACGAACAAACGAAGAGAGAATGGCGAGTTTACGCGATAGCGGGAGAAAGAAGGAGAGAAGTGACGCGCTGGCAGCGAGGCAGCCAACGAAACGCCTCTGCATCGATGCTCTCTATACGTGCATCACTAACACAAGCACGATCGTTGCCTGAGAGCATCGTCGCCGCTGCCATCGCCTGTTACTCGTCTAGTCCTTGCACGAAGCTTCAGGAAGTGGAGACGAAGAAAGGGTGGAGAGGATAGACGAGCGAAAAGGTCGAGTTCCATGGACGAACCGATGTAAGAGCAAGCGAGACAAACAGAGAAAGAAGGAGAGGAGAGTCGCGTTGACGCTACCAAGACGCTCGAGCAAGATCGAGTCTTTGGAGGATACCTACTATATCTAGCGCCCAACCACTTCCACTACCACCAGCGTCGATACATACGACCAACACTGGTCCAAGATTCGCGCAGCATCTTCTCTGTTCGCATTAACGGCGAGCAGGATGGAGATAAAACGGAGAGGAGAAAGATAGAGGTGTACATAGGTAGGCAGAGAGTGGGAGGGTGAGGTTTATATGGTTGAACAAGGGGATGGAAGCGGGAACGAGAGAGAAGTAGAAAGAGGAGGCAGGATTGCGAGAAAGAGACAGAGGTAGGGAGTTCACGTCGACGCCACTGGCGCGACATAGTGCCCCCGATTGCGATATATATCCACCCTCCCTAACCAACCCTATGCTTCTGCCACCCACACGCTTCGATCTCGCCTCGTATCTCTCTCCCTCTGTCGGTTCCCTCTCTACTTCGTCAAACCCCATCCCTGGCAGCCTCTGCCACTCTAACCATCCCTCCTACCCTTTCGTTCCTCCGCTTCCATCTACTAGAAACTCAACCCCGCCGCGCACCACCTTGTCTCTCTCTTCACCGCCACTGCGCTTTTGCCTCCGTTCCGCAATGCTCGGCCTCAGGGTTTCTGGCGTTGCTCTGGGGGGTGGCTGGCTGCCGCTGGACGACTCTCGCCACCACTTCGTCCACGAAAAAAACTCTATATACGGGGTATATAACACAGGCGGGCAAGAGCGAAATAGAAAGAGAAGGACTTTTTCCCTTTTTCCTTCTTGTTTTTTTTTAGTTTCGACGCGTCGCAAGGCCGTTGGGATTTCCAATTGGAATTTTTCGGGGCCCTGCTCTCCCGTGTCGATCTAACGCACGCGCGCAACCGATCGTCGAGCATAGAATACCTATCGATACATCGATTGGCGAGGGATGAGAGACTGCTCGATGCTTCGCAGTCCACGATGGGAATTGGGTTTCTTTAGTTTTTATCTTATTTGAAGGGTTTTCAAGATTTGCAGGATTTTAACTATATCCGAGGTAAATTTTAAAGAGCAAATTTTTTCGGATAATGGTGATGGTAGAGTCCTCTTACTCGATTATTTATCACGCCGTAGGTTATACACATCTCTTCGTTTTGTAGTTTGTTTGCAAGACTTTTACGGCTTGAGGATTCCAAGCGTTTTTAAGGTAGACTCAATTAGATGACAATTTTACGTCAAGTAGGATAATTGTAATTTCTAAAACTTGAGTAACCACTTTGATTGTTTTATATAGCAACAAGTTTAAGTACCAGATTAAATATTACACATTGGTAGAATAAAATACTCAATATTGTAAGCTTTAAAAATTTCTTTAAGTCGAATAAACTAGTAAAATTACAGTTTTCATGAATTTATTCAAAAGTTGCAAGATGTTTGATTAATTTGAGCATAGTACCGGAAGTTATTATCAATTAATGTACACAAAATTAATTATGTATTAAATTAATTAATGTAATACAGAATTAAGAAACACGAAATGTCGGATGAATGAAATGTATGTCAAGACCATTTCGATTCAATACTGTACGATTTCGTTATATTTTATCAATTTTCATCAAGTTATCCAAGGAAATAAAGTAATCGAAAGCCAGGCTTAACACGAGTCTCTCGACGTGCTAATCTTCCCCTCAACAATAGATCCTAGCCGAAAATAAATCCTGCCATATAGTGCCTTCCCATGTAACCACCAATACTACTTAACACTGCCATACATCTGGGGACATAGTGTTGCAGTGTATTTCGCTTGAATGAAGCGATTCGATGACTCTCCGTTACCTATTTATTTTCCAGTGCTCGATATTTGAGGTCACTAAACGAAAATTCTCAGTTACATTCAAATATTACGTGGATTAACGTCTGATATTTAGCACTGAATTTGTTTAAAAACTGACTTATTAATATCGTAAATTTCTATTAATAACCGAATATATCGTAAAATGTATATTTTATTTTAACTTAATTAAAAAATGAATAAATTAGGAATACGACAGGACGTATTTAATTAAATTAAAAAATTGATACATCTGAACATATTTAAAAGTTAACATCCGTTAATCTTCCAAATTTTTGTTACTCGTTTCTAAACTCATTTTCTATACGATGAAAATTTCAAAGAAAAAAGAACAAAGCGAACAATAGAAATATGAACTTACACGGACGTTTTAAAATTTCCAAATTGTCTAGCACGTTAAACGTACTCAAAAATTATCGTAACTTTATCTATCAAACATGGCTATTTCTTAACTACTAAACATACTCAAATATCATATTGATTGACAAATATCATAAATACCACAGTTTCCAAATAATGATTATTCTCTCAGCACAACCTTCTCAAAATTCCCAATCAACAACGAAATCTTCCTACCCGATCGAACCTCTAAGAAAAAAAGAAAGAAACTATATTCCCTCGTTGCCTCTTGCCAAAAATCGACCTAACTTCCCCCAAACTTGCCATCGAACGACCGCCAAATGTCGTTCAACAACCTTCTCGCGCCCCTACATATATCTCCATGCCTCTCGAACGAATTCGGTAATTGGATATCCGGATATCCGTCGCTCGAGCGTTGGACACAGAAACGGATCATCAGTTCACCCCCATCTCACCATTTCTCTTCATCCTCCTCATTCACCCTTCCATATTATTTCATTTTCTTAAAGACACGTGCTGATAAAACGGCGGCAATTGCCGGGTTTCACGCGGCATTCCCACCTGCCGTCCTCGCACGCTCTACAACCGTGTTCTCGCGCCTATACGCCGACAGACGGACGCATCGTTATGCCTCTGTCCACGTGCCTGCCGAGGTAGCGTCCTCTCTCCGAGTGTCGAAGGTGCGCCCAGCCACGCCGCAATTCGAGCACACCTTCTTTCGACTCGTCCGAGCCGCCTGTTGCGAGCACCTGTACCCAAAGCAAGATGTCTGGAACGCGTGATCGAACGTTCAAGAGAGCATCCGGATCGGCAATTTATTCGAACAGCCGATGCTTCGATGTTTGAGTTGATCGTTCGACGGTAGCTTGTTTCAGAGCTGCTGCTTTAAAAAGTTGGTGACAAACAAAGAGATTAACTGGTGCTTTTACGAGGTTCACGGTTTCATCGCTCGGATGACGAGATGACGAGGGTCTAATTTTTTTACATGATAAATCGTTTATCTTCGCAGGTTTCCTACGTAAGGATGCGACAGTAGCTGGGAAGAAGAGAAATTTTACAAAAATTATATTCATTATTGTTTTTCACAATTAACGTTATTGGTTTTTCAAATTTGTATTTAAATGATATTTTTTTAATCCATGGAAATTCTCTCTGCGATATTTATTAACGACGCATATCGGAGTATCGAGTGTGCTTCGGGCAATCATTTATAAATTAATAATGTCAGAGTCAAGCGACAAGTTACTAATATTATTCCCGAGGAAAGTTCTCGAGGAGTTCTCAGATTTTAGAAATATTATTCCTAGGTATTGAGAAGCCATTGAAATTCGTATTAATGAACTGTGAGAAATTATAATTTCCTATTATTCTGATTTACAGTTGTCCTGGTGTTGATATCAGTAAACATGTGTTGAAATCCCTCACATTCACTGCGGGTATAAATTTCTGTGTCAAAATAGACGTATGGAACGAAATGTGTTTATATATGTGAGAAAGAGAGAGAACGAATGTGTTTTCAATGCAAATAGGATAAGATGATTGTTACGTAACATAGTTTGTCGAGTTTGGATGAGAAGAGGGGAAACTGGGTGATGACTGTGGCTAGAAGCGCAACGTGCTACGAGTTACAATTACAATGATTGTGGATTTTATGGCGTTTTGTGACGGTTCCAATGTAAATGGGTACAGGTGACGTCAGGTGTTTCAGTTGAAATACGTTCATATGGCGAGTTGATATATGGACTGTAGTTTGCGAATTTTATATTTTGTTAGCGAATCGATTCTGCGGTGTTTTAATACGACAGAAGTTAAGGCGCTTTCATTTGGACGACCATGCATCTAAAATACGATTGTCTTCTTCTAAAAGTCATTATTATTCATATATTGGAACATGTCATATATGCGTATTAGTAAAGTTTGGAAACTACGATAATAAATATAAATATGATACATTAATATATGAATAATACATTAAAACATAATAGATATAATATAAATGCAATATCTCTGACGATTTGTATTTAAATTTAAGTATCGAAAAATAACGTATTCTTTGGTTGTTTATCGAACGAAAAAAAGATTTCACGTATTCATTGAGAATAAATGATTAAGCAGAGTTACAGCAGCGAACAGTCAAACTATAAAAAGTAGGCCAAAAGCGTATCGAAACGAAACGACAATACGCGGACCATCTTCTGTAAAAGTAAAGATAGAAAGGGATTACCTCGATGATAATTCTTCGTTTTCATATACGAGCGACTTGGTCGCGACGATCGAGGAAGCAGGTCACTTTCTTGGACCTAATTTTCTCGGAATCCAGGCGGAAGGTTCGAGCGTCAGGCAAATAAGCCAAGAATTTATTTTGCATAAACTATATCCTCTTATAATTTTTGAAAATATAAAATTAATTGCGGTATCTGCCAAGATAACACAGCACAGTATATCAAGCTTTAATCACAATAGGATGGAATTCAAAAATGTTTATACGACAGAAAGAATTATACAAGAGATATTTATAGAAGACTAAGATACGAATCTCAACTTTCAATTATGAGAGAAGCAACAGTGTAAAGAGTCTGACGTCAACTACCGAAAGAAAGACTAATTGGTTTCATATCATTTCAAGATAAACTTAAATTCAAATACTTTTTTTTTATTTTAATTCTCGACACGATTTAACGTAGTACAGTCTGTGCTGTCAAATTAGATCCTACTTTTCGCATCTTCGAACTTAGACATGTCCCCTTTCCTAACATTAATTGGTTCATCCAATTCTTCGACCGAACATCCACCACAATCGCCAATCCAATTCCCCGGAATCCCTAAACAAAACTCGACCGATTCGAAATTGTCGGCGCTAAACCTGTGGTCATTGTTGGCTAATAATTGGTGCATCGAATTCGTCGATGAGAAATCTCTGTGTCACCGTCTTCGATCCAATTCCTCGGGATGCCCGAAGAAAACTCGACAAGTGGAAAGTTTCGCCGGTGTGCCCGGTTTGACGGAAAAATCTGGAAAAGTGGGCCTGTGTAGGCCACGCCTGTTATCAGAGGCAGGTCAGGCCTCGTCTTTTCCTTTGGAAAAGCCGGTGGAGAACGAGGAGAATCGCGGGTTCCGATGGGAGAGCGAACCGAGAGAGGATCGCAGAGAGGGAGGAAGAGACTCTGGAGAGCAAGTGAGCGTACGAGTGAGAGGGGAACGGTTCGTGAACGCTTGGTGAGTGACTGAGCGAGAGAGACGGGCCACGTCGACAGACAGCAGAGAAGCAGGGAAGGACAGAGAGGGTAGTAGACAGGCCGCAAGAGAGACACAACATTCAGACAGAGACCGAAGTAGAACCAGGGTGAAAGAGAAAGAGATATAGAGAGTCAGACGAGGTCCGCCGCAAAATACAAGTTGGTAGGATATCGACCAGCCGGAAGTCTGAGTAGTTGTTGCCATGGAGACGCTCAAGTCAATTTGACCTGGGCCAACAGTCACCGGCATACTGATGCACGATATGCCATCCCATTATTCATATGGTTTTTACACGGTGGAACATATTTCGCGGGCCGATAGACCAGCGCCACGGTGAACACCACTTCACCGGAAGCCCGCCACCGGACCGAATCGCATCAGAGCGCTCCGTTCGAATCATCCCTTTTCCCAAGCTTTTTCGTTCCACGCGAAATCCACCGACTTTGTCGCTTTCCTTTTTCTCCTTTCTGTCCAGAGTTTTCCCTCTCTTCCATTCTTTTTTTCTTGCCGCTTTTGTTTGGATGAAAGTGCCAGATAGGTTAGGATCGAGAGGTTAGGTTGGTCGTTCGATATTGGGACGAAACGTGGATTGGAATCTGCTTGATGATGCTGGACGACGAGACGGTTCTGATGACGACACGGATAATTGCTACCCTTTTTGGTTGATTGTTATGGGATTATTGATTAGGTTCATGGGGTGCAGACTGATTTTAACGAAGTTGATGGAGATTGTTGGTTGAGTAGGCAAATAGTTAAGTCTGTTCGAGGAAAATTACAGAAGCTTTCGTTGAAGTTCCTCTTGTTTTTCGAACGTTTCGACGTTCCTGTGACGTTGAACTGAGCTATTTTGGGATACGACACTTTTAAAATACATAAGCATAATGCCGGCTTAAATTCCATTTTTCTAATAGGATTTACAAAAATATGAATTTACATGAACTTTAGTAAAGTTAAATGCAAATGAGAAGAAGCGGATATAAATTAAGTCTGGTGTGGAATTAGCATCGAGTCACGTGCTGCGAACTTTCGCTTGGTTTTTAAAACGGTGGAAAAGAAATCGACCGGTTTACGGATTTCGTTAATGGAATATTATGATGATTATTTTGATCAAAGGACGCGGTAGTCGAAACAGAGAACTGGAGGGCAGAGATCTGCGAGGGAGGACGAAGTTGGCGAAGGAGCAGCGTGAAACAGGATTACTCAGGGCTTCTCCAACTATGCAGACTCGCGCGACACGCGAGTTCCTGCCTCGTTGTTGGAGGCTAAGTTTGAAGACGCGCGCGAGGGAGGATGACTGATTGTGTAGACCGGGCGAGATTCAGTTTTAGGGTCGAAGTGTTTTCTCTTTCCTTTCCACTATGGAAATGGTCTTATAACCCGATGTCAGGCCGTGCTCCCTAAAAATAGCCAGATTCCCCGGTATTTGTATACATTTTTCGTTTTTCAACGTCTGGTCGGAGAGGCAAGGTTGACGCGTCCTCGGAGGGTGGCGAGTTTTCGAGAAGAATTCCTCTAGCAGCTCCGTGATTCACGAGGAAAAAAAATCCACGGGCTGTTTTGTATTCCTCGCGATACTCTTTGCATCCGACGAGTTTAGGTGAAAACGAGATTCGCCAGCCAAAGAGGCGAGCTTCGATCGAAATCACGCAGAACGTTGGAGAACAGAAGAACGTAAAGGATTCTTCGAGAGGACCTTCTTTGGAAAATCGTTGCTTAAATGCAGATATTTCTTTAGGAATGTTAATTTTTAAGCATCCGTATCGGCAAATTGCAGGGGTAGTTTTGGCGTTTCGATCGATATAGGAAACCAAACTGGTCGCCATCATGACCTGATTTACTCTATGCACTTGCAAATCCCGTCATTTCTGTGCTTTTCGATCTTGCAAAAAGTTTCAATTTATCGATTTTGCTTCTTCAACGTTCTTCCTATAAGTTCTAATCCCTTGATCCGATTGTAAATTGTTGTAATAATTTCATTGCAGCTTCGATTGTTCGTTTCTCGCATGAATTTTAATCTGACGTATATACGTGCACGTTTAATTTTTGTTTAATACAAGCGCGAATTGAAAAAATCCTTCTACTGCAACGTCAACTCTTTCGTCAAGATCGTAAGACATCGCTTTGTGAAATATATAGTTACACTAAGCGTAACTATTTTGTGGCTTCTACAAATACTTTCAGATTGGTCTCAAACTCTACCAACATAATCGTGATAAACGAGTGTCGTTACAGTGCTAATGAAATTTCTAAACATTTTGTGTAACGCACGTAATGTATTCGTAAAAGCGTGGGAATGCCTGTCGTCTAGAAGCGTTCAAGTACTTAAAGTCTTACTAGGCCATTCTTTTTTCCAATGGTCTGTATGTTCGCCTGTCTAATGTTAGGAAATTTATTCATCGAATTAATTTGGTATAACGAGCATTATAAATTATTTTCATCGATCTGACACCTACGCCAATTCTGAAAGCTAATTACATCGCGACCCAGGGAAATAATAGGCGGTCCTTCCCTGAAAACGCTATTCACACGGTCACCAAGTTACATTCTGAAAGGCAAGATAAATTAGAATCGACCGAGATATTCAGCGTGTGTGTCGCGTCATCAAATCAATGAATCGCCGATTAGCAGTGTCGTTAGACGCGTCGACTGGAAAATGCGTGATCATTTTTCGTTAATCCGGCTCGAACAGGTGCGACCTGTCGTAGATTCATCGCAGTGGTCGTTGGCAAACGTTTGATACATTTTCATGCTATTTACGATAGCTATTTATCTACTTATTCGATACACGTGGTAAATATAGAGTACGTAAAAAATACATAACATACATACACATACACATAAAGATATTCTTGGAATTACAATAAAAATAAAATACTCGTTTATAATATGAAATTGCATTTTGTAGGATAGAAAGTAGCTGCAACAGGAATAGGAGTTAAAATTGGTATAAAAAATTTGCTTTTTTTCATTTTGGAATATTTTAATGGTAATGATAATTAATCAAAGAATTTATATATTGACGTCTGTGCTCTTTGTTTTTAAGCAACAATTCCAATCTTCGATCGTATAACTATTTTCATTCTTTAATGTAGATTTGAATAAGTAACGAAATGGTGCCAAGTAGCTTCTTGAAAATCGTGTCATTAATGTAGTACATAAGTTACCATTAAGTTAGTTCTACCTTGAGTGACATATTACATCAGTAGAATCAGTATCCCAGCGTTCTTCGACAAATCGCGCTATTTCAGGAACGAATAGCCATCTGTAGAATCCGTAACCGTATCCAAAATCGTAGAACAAGGATTAATCTTGATTATATCGAACGTTATCGTTGTTTATGCCAAACATTATCGTTTGATCTTTTCGAGGATAAACATACCAAGATTAGATAAACGCTTTCTTTAGTTGTATTGTTCCAAGACACGTCTACAAACGCTAAACGAGATAACTAACAGCAGAAAGGTAATATACACATATTTGGCAGCTGTATTCTAGCAATTTTTGGACTCGCGTTTATATCAAACGAGAATTCAACGTACACACACGATAAAACTATTTCGATTGGGTGCTGTGCGTTAGCTTCTTTCTTAAAGCCTTAGATTGTTTTCTTTTCAAACACTCTGTATATTAGTCTGCCGCGATGAATAAACCGCAACGAAGCTCCCGTTGGGATTATAACCACAGGGCAATAAAAATAACGATTTAATGATCAGGAGATACAAAGCGACACGTTAAAAAATTACCACGAAACGGGGTTAATGCGGACGCGGGGAATATTGAGAAAGTTTCACGTTGGTGGCCACGTTTGCGCTGACAAAAATTGACGCCGCGCACAACGGATTGTTCCTGATATGACCGGGAAAACGAATTTCCACTCGCAATCGATGCAACGCCGATGAGTTTCGATAATTAATACTGTATCTTTCGATGAATTTTTTTTTTACTTCGTTGAATTTTTAATTTATCCGACGAGAGCCAGTTTTCAGCGCTTTTCATTATAATTCACTGCTTCGGTATTTTGGCCTGGATTAGATAACTATATTTAACGTTTGATTATTTCTATTTATGGAAATTTATATACTTTCTGGTATTTCAATCGGCTCTACGTATTTGTATCTCTGTCTATAAAATTTAATCGTTGTTTCTTAGTTCGCGAAAGACGAAAGAGGTAACAGGGAAAAGAAGATTTCATAGTTTGCTAGGAAATCGGTAGAAGAAACCACATAATCGAACGATACGTGTAATTCGTAGATTCGTAATTGTACGTACAGAAGAAATAACATTACGCAGGAAGCATCGTCTCTGAAATCAGTGGAACGATAATTCAAAGAAGGTTCATTGGTTCGTGGCTGGCGCGAAGAATGCGCCTGCTCGCGCGCGAAATCGCCGCGTTTTCGTGCACGATTCCGTGCACGGTGTTGCGCGCACACGCGCCCGGTTATATTTGCGCGCAACTAGAATGCATGACACATAAGTTTGAAATAACTCGTAGAGCGTTCCATTAAACGAAGCACGTGACGAAGTGCTGTCAGGCTCGCGTAAAACCGAACGCTATTTTGATTCGCGAAAACTGCATCGCCAACCGATACACAACATATATACCAAACAGTGGTGTATTTGAGGGACGGTGCTATTTCAGTTGCAGTTCGATCTTTGCGCGAATCGCGGATATATTTGCACACGCGGCTCGATTAACCGACACCCAGGGCTGGGGCTTGTTCCCTCGAGTCAGAGTAATAATGCTTCAACGTCCCTGCACCGTTATTTTCAAAGATATCGGCCCTGTTTCTCTAATTCTATCGTTTAATTCGTTGTTTCGTTAAGATCGTTAACATTCGTTAGAGAAACAGTAAAACAAGTGCAAGCAGAGATTCAAAAACGACGATGCTTGGCTATCGCGAATTATGAGGAAAAAAGGAAAAGTGATTTTAATATGTAATGTATGATATTTAATAAAAAAGATTTTGATTTATTTGCTTATCAAGCTTGAAATGTTTTTTTCCGTCGTCTTTGGTCCAATTATATTTTTCTAAGGTTAAAAAGTATTATTGGTACGCAGGATTTCTCACTTCCAGTTCATCTTACACATCTTCTTGAAATTGCAGTCTCGTGCAGAATTTTGTGAATCTACATTGTCAACGGTATATCGATCCATTGAACTTAATTCGTATCTCAAAATCGTATTTACATAAAGCAATCGCTATTTTTATTTTAAAAACTACGTCTCTTATGGAATTAGGTACATTCTTCTGATATCGCAGATTACCGTGCTGCAATAAAAATCGATAATATATGTATTAACCATTAACCAAGCAGTAAATTAGATACACATATTGTTCGTTAACAAAAACAGTGCACAATGTAGGTATACTTTTCAGATCACTACAGTGTCTTGCCCAATTAACTCTATATACTATATCACAGGTTGTTGCACCTAGATTATAAATTATATGGCGTCCAACTTCAATAAAATTGATCGCGTGAAATACGAGCAGCGAAGGACAATTGGAAAAAAGTTTTTACGCAACGGGGATAAAAATCTTCGAGGTGATCTGTTCAAGGCTATAATCTATTGTATTTTACGAGCCCCTGATCACTTTACATCGCAAACTGGCTCGAACAGGAAAAAAAAATAGAAGAAGTTCGAGTATGATGAATGATCGGAAACGAACCGTTTCGAATTGTTTAATTTTCGCGTTTAATTGCCCTTAATTGCATCAGTCCCCGAGGCGGGCGTAATTTCAACCTCCGATCGCCACTCAAATCACAATGTTTGCCTTGTATATCCGGCACGACGAAATCGACCACCCCATCTCTCTCTTTCGGCCCCATCCCTCTTAAATTGCTCGCCGCTGCTCGCACATTCGAGAAAGTAATTTTCGTTTCGGCTATTCTATCGCCCCTCGAACGAATGATTACATCATCCGTTGGGGGATGCATCATTCTCGCACCCGAACAGGGGTGGATTAACTTGATGCGCAACCCCGTCACCGAAATTCATAATCTGTGCAGCCAACGCGAGAACCATATTCCCCGGCAAGTGGCAAATTCTAATATATAAAGCGCCCCAGTGTCATCCAACACACTTCGAATCGTGTTTCACAGAAAATTTATGAGCTGATTTTACACGCCATATATTTCTATTAATTTTTATCGTATTTTCATTAGTTTTTATTCATTTCTAATGTATCTCTATTAAGTATATTTCTATTGATCTGCGGAGTACTTTTATCAGCTACAGATCTATTATTTTCTAGCGCATTATCACTACGTGTATTTCTATTAATTTCTAATGTAATTTTATTTGTGTATTTTCATTCATTTCTGCTGTATTTTTGTTAAATATAGCACAATCAGTTTCGATTATACAAAGTGTCCAAGTAGTTATGGTACAGCCGGGAAAGGGATGATTCTAGGTTAAAAAATAAATGGAAAAATGAGACAAGTTAATCAGTGAAGAAGGGTATCAGGATTGAATTTTTAATATTTTGATGTTTCCTGGTGTTTTTTTTATTATTTCGGTAATTTCTATTCCTTGTTATGTCCTATTATTTAGATTACACGAACAACGTAGCAAGTAATATCTTTGTTGGTTTATGAAAGTTTCACTTCTATCGAGTGTTGTGGGTTATTGATGGACCATGTGGCATGAAACGTGTTAAATTAATTAGTGTGTTCCTTCGCTCGATGTTTAAGTAATAGGCAGATAAAGGAAGTAGAATGACGAACGATCTAATATAATTACGATTTGATTAAATTCTCGAATATATGTATTGTATAAATTAATATCTTTAAATAAGATTCAAATTTCATTTATGTATTACGTAATATAAGCTTCAAAACTGCTATAACGTTTGAATTTAAAGTAGTTATTAAAAAGGGAGAATCGGAAAGTGGCGAATTAATTTACAAGCTTAATGCGTGAATTGAGTTCTTTATTAAATTCTCAAAGTACAAATGGTGTATTATGTTATTATTGTTCGTGCATTCTCACGTTTGGAAAACACTTTCGCGGAGCATTAGACTGCAAGTGAAAATGAAATTTTGCTAGTGTCTGCTGAAACTCAGTGGAAGTTTTGACAGCTGAAATAGTTGGGGATTCGCCCACAAATTTCAAGTTACCAACCGTATACGGTTGATTTCACGTAAAATCGGGTTATTTCAAAATCTCAAGTGGAATATATCACAATGGAAGAATAATATCACCGAAGTTTGTCAACGTAGCACGAACACGTAAAAGATTGTCTAATCGCAGCGTCTCGACATATCACAAATAGAGAAGAATTTATTAAAATAATAATAATAATAACAAGCAAAATTTGATTAATAATATCAGTTCAATTATACAGAAGGACTTGATCATTTTAAATTGTTTGGTATGTAGTTCTAGCATTTGAGAAACTTAAACGAAATTAAACTGAACTGTTATTCAAGACATCCTCGATATTTCTAACTAATAAGTCCGACAGAATTAATCGTTTAGAGCTGGAAGTAGTATAGATCAGGATCTATTTACGAATCATGAATCTGTTGGTTCGATGAAGCAGAAATTGCTGGTGGGACTGAGTCGATGAAAGCTTTGCCTCGGCACAGATGCTGCCTAAGAATTTCTTGAGCAAACAGAGAGACGAAATAGGCCCGGCGAAGTGTATTCGATACGAAGATATTTTCTTTTCGAGGTTCCTCTTTCTCACTCTTGGCTGATGTCTATTTTCTGGGGTGGCGCGCGTGCATGCTCGCGAATTACTCGATGAACTAAATTCCGGGCCACATCAAAGCAATTTCCGTCATCGACTGTGTCATCGAGTCAGGTTGCCTTTGAAGATCAGTGTCGACGCTGTCAATGGCAAACTTTACTTTGGTGAAGTGTATCGTCTAATGATAGCACGTCCAGACCCTAATAATAGCCCTTGGTTGCCTAATAGTTGTCTAAAATTCTCATTCGTGAGCGCACCAAGCATTCGTCCCTTTAACAGATTGCCACGTTTATTAATAAACGCCGAACCTTTAATAAAGATCGAGTGGAACGTCGTACAAGTACAGAGGAATGTTATCTTATCTTCTCGAGCCTGTTTTCTGTTAGAACGATAGAGAAGTTTGGGAATCTTCCTTATAACGAGTAGCTTGTTATAAAAGAATTCGTTTAATATTTTACCTCGCACTATCTCTTTTATCAAATTCCTGCAATTCTGCTTATAACGCTACATGCGATACATAATTTCTTTGTTCAAGTCACGCGTGCAAATCCAACCCAAACACGAACCCAACAGCGTCAAAGATGCATTTTTAATATGACCGATATTAAGAAGCTTGACGAAGCTTCGTCCTCAATTACGTATTAATTTGGCATTATAGTTAAAAGATCGATAAAAACGTACGTATCACGTTTCTCTGCTGTGATCTTCATTTATACGTATGTTTACATATACTTACACACATATACATATATTTAACGTACGTAAGATGTTGTAGCTTGCATCCATAAAGATCAATGGGTAAAATTATCAGCTTGAAAAGGTATATCCTTTGATATCCTGGTGCGTGTGCACCAAATGGTTAACGCCAATCCATCCCATCAAAAAACAACAAGTTAACATCTAAGTTCCTTAATTCCTAATACGAAGAAAAGCAGGAATTTCAAGGCGCAAGAATCCTGCTGACAGAACTCTTTTCGAATGCCCTCCGAAATCTCGAATTCGTACACGTTTCCCTAACAAGTTTCCCAAAGGGAGATCTCGATCGATGGGCAGACAAATCTGACAACGATCGCGATCCATCGCGAGCCACCCTCTGCCATTCACCCTTCTCGTTCTTCTTTCCTCTAGAAAGAAGACCGTGCGAAGATCGTCGAAGCTATGCAAAACAAGATAGCTACGGCGATCTGGTGCTCTTTGCTCAAGAAACTATTAGGTTACCGAATAATTCATGCGGGGTCGCAGCCCGCCAATCCGGTGGCGCGTACAGCACACGACCACGCCGAATCCAAGGTTCGCGGGGTCGTGCAGGATGCAAGGCGAGGGGCAAGCTAACACACTGTAGGGACAGAGAGGAACATTGTATCGCGTAGGGCGCTGGACAGAGATAGAAACAGCAAGAGTAGAGGAAGCGAGAAGGTACGAGATTGGAGGAACACAGAGGAGACTAGCAAAACTGAGAGCGCGTATACTCTGTTGCCAATCTCTCCCCGACACCCTATATCCTGTGGGGGACATAGCCACCCCGTTCGCCCCATAATCGTTTCTCTCGTTCCGCACACTCTCGACAGCGAGCGAGAGAGCGACGGGGATGGTTCTCGGCGAGCGGGACAGAGACGGCTGATGGCCACGCGAAAAAGGAAAAATGAAAATGAAAATACGAGAGAGAGAGCGCGCGCGAGTGGGGAGGGAAGGGGAGGAAGCGAGCGAAAAGAAGAAAGGGAAGAGGTACGATGTGCTCAACGGGGAGAGAAGAAAAAAAGAAAAAGAAAGAGGCGAGGGGTTGGAGGCGCGGGAAATGAAAATAGAAGAGAGACAGGAGTCTAGGGTTGTCCCAGGAGAGGGAGAGCGATGGAGGCATCGGGTGAAAGGCGACGAACATCGGGGAAAGAAACGGGCGAAAAGGGAAGAGAGGAGAGACAAAGTGGTAGAAACTAACGGCACGGACGGGAAGAAAAAAGCCGTTGGTGGGCGAGACGTGAATAGAAGAAAAATAGAATACCGGAGGAGCAACGGGGTTGGAGTAGAAGAGACGAGTAATGCGACAGAGAAGCGACAAGGGTGAGCGAGAGGAGACAGGACGAGACAGGGACGAGAGAAACGTGGCACAGAGCGAGCACGGTGAAATTAGCACAGATAGAGAAAGGATGAAATGGTTAAACGAGGGAAGGACGAAGCGAGATGAACAGAAAAGGGAGATAGTCAGGGCAGAAGCGCGCAGAGAGAGGAAAATAGAGTCGGTGCAAGAAAGAGGGAGCGAAGGGAGAAACAGGGAATCGAGCAAGAGCAAGGCTATAGCTGCTGCCGTCCCGACCCGACCTCTCATCCCCCGTTACCCCATTCCTGTCTCCACCTCCCTAAACCTTCCCCTTTCCGCGCTACCTCATCTCCCAGCGTTCCCTCGGCTCTCTCTCCCTCCCCTCTGGTGCCGCTATCACCCTCGCCCACCATGGCACAACCACCCACCTATCCAGCCCACCGACCAACCATACCACACAGTAACACCCCGACCGACAGATCAATACCTACCAACTACCAAGCTGCTCCCAGATTATCATTCTATCCGTCCACTTTGAACGGCCCCGAAAATCGAGTGGACACACCGGCCCGTATGGACCCTCTCTTTCTCTTTCTCTTTCTCTCTGTTCCTGTCTCTCGCGCGCTTCTGATCGACCTCCCTCCTCGAAGGCCAGAACGCGTTCAAGAGAAACGCCGCTAAATGGAAACCGCGATCGGAGCGTACAGTCGCTTCATCGATATAGATCTCCTGACTGGAAACCGTTCTCTATCGTTGCTCGATTAACGCGGCCAAGAATTTAGTTTCGATGTTCGCTTTCCAGATACCGACTAGCTGGCTTATACGCCGTGTCGAGGTAAGTGTACTCCGCTGCAATGGCTGACTCGAGCGAACACCGTCCGTTCCATCGGAACATCCTACGCGCTTTAACGTTCTGTTTCGGCATCGGGGCCGAATGCTTTCCGGGATCGATAATTAACGAATTTGCGCGTGCAAGCTGCATTCGAATACGAAAGATGGTATCTCGAACGCGTTCAAGAATTTTGGTGACAATTTGGAGGCAGGTTGTCCCGGTTACCACGGTGCGATCGGTCAGAGAAAATTTGTCCACAGGAAGCTTCGCTCCCGTTCATTTCATTTGAAAATTTATCAAGCACGCGTGCGCCGATTCTAAGCTAAATTCGTGCAAACACTGTTCTTTTCGAAACAAAGCCTTAAATAGACCAGTTTTACTCCGCAGTCAACGAACCAAGTTCGAATACACTGACCGAATCTCTGACTTCGATTCGAAAATAAAGCACCGAAGAAAAAAACTGCATGAAAAAGTTTCACCGTATATTATCGATTTACTTTTTCACAAAGAATCATCCTTTTGCTGATTGTACCGTGATTACAGAAATACGTCGATACCTTGTGTAACGAGGGATGATCTTTCCCCGCGCTTTTGTTCACGAGCTTCTGTACACTATGAGTTTCCTATATACAATAAATCGTTCGAACGAAGTAGTTTCATCTTTTTTTACGATCTGCAAACGAGGTCGTTTAAGTTAATCAACGTGCATGCGGGTGAGACAAAAGTGCAGCGAGAGGGTGGCTAAGGGGGAGGATAAAGAGAGAATTATTGCGAGAGGGAGAAGTTTTAGCGTATTTATCGCTCCCTTCTCGCACTTTTCTGCATCTCCACTCACTCTCTCTCTCTCTCTCTCTGCTCTTTCGTAATGAGCCAGCAATTTTTCAAAGCCGAACGACCTTCTGATCGCATACGCGTTACGTCAAATTAAAGAGCAACAGGTGTCTCTGCTGATCATCGGATGTTCTCCGCGTTAAAATAGTAGCATCGTGATATGACGACACCCGCGACAACATTCGTTGTCTTTGAAGTGAATATTATTACAGAAGAGACGATTAGTCGGACAACGAAGGGATCGATGGAGGGAACCTCGATCGATCGTTGAGAATTGATGAAACGTGCAACTTCGACGATTTCTTTCTGTATCATTAGAGAAAAATTATAGCGTCTGTTGGGTTTTACTGGTGCAATACTAAAAATTGTAAATTTTATGTCAAATGTTGTTTTTTTTTTGTTTTACTAAGAATACAGTGAGATTCCTTTTATTTTGCTATAAAAGTTGGATTCTTTTTTATTATCATAAAATCTCGAGGATTTCTAATTGTAGGCCAAAGGTTAGGAAAATTTCTTAGTTACGATACACTCCTCTCCCTATCTTCTTTTACATCGTATCAAAGAGTAAATGTAATAGTATTTAGTGGAACGTATACAAAGTGTTTTGTCTACATAGAATATAAAATCAATTTTTTTTCCAGTAATATAATCTTCGCGCTTAAGAGTTTCTTGACAGCGAATTAAACACGAATAAAGAATTTGATTTGGAAATATGTCAATTGATAAAATTTAAGAGAGAATATTATTTCGCGACAGGAGATCATAAAAAGCGTACTTCCTACTTTCATAAGGTATATCTCATGTATCTTCCGTCCATTTGAATAAAACATTCATACATATAAATTATGAATCGACGTATGTATGTTTTCAAATATTTCTACATCTCTCACACTGACATACATACATTTTTCACTCATTATTATAATTCGGATACGTTATTTATTACGGGAGGAAGTACACAGGTGCAGAACGACACAAACTTCGCGTTTTACAAATTTAGTTTTACCGATTTATTTATTACATTTATTTAAGAAAATGTTTGTTGATACATTGAAAATACCAAACGAATAAATCAACAGGCAGCAGAATCTGTCTGATCAAATACTCTGATTATAATTACCGAAAAGTATTAAAAATAACGACAGACTAAAAAACGTTACTCTTAAAAATAATCATCTCATCGAGATCCTTAAATTATCGACAACGACTTTCCACGAAATTTTTAACAACAATTCGCAACAATTGTTTCATTTATGGAAACCCAATTCTTTATATTATTACTGTAAATATTTAACTAATATCTCCATTCTAACATGCCTTCCACGGTATCCCACGGTCTAAGAAAAAAATTGGGCAGGGGTTTACAGAAGGCAGAAGGGTGAAATCGATGATAGCGCGATTTGATCGAAAAGGGTGGAAGGTAACATCTTTCGGCTCGACCTTTTTAAACAAAAAAAGCGACGTAAATACACGTGGCCGGCAAAGGTGTTCCATTAGGCCGACCTTAAGTATCCTGGGCAAGGACGTCCGTTGTGAGGAAGATACGTCACCGACGACCGTGGCAACGTCACGAGGGCGCCTCCGGTGACGTCAGTGGCGTGCTAAATGAGATTAGATTCGCGAGGGTTTATTTGCGGCCTACGCATTTTCTGCCCCTGTGCTGCGAGCGAAATGCCACATCGTACGTTCCGGACGTGACTACTTACGACGTTCTGCATACTCTAAACGAAAATCAGTGACCCTTGAACTAAACCTCGGAACGGATATGAAGTAATGCTTGTTCCACTCGTGTCTCGCGTCAGATTTAAGCGGTCGTTGCTTTCTCAAAGATTTCGTATTAGTTGTGCGTGTATTAACCAGTAGAGCGTATATACGTCAAAGTTTGTTGGGAATTTGTGCGGAAGGGATAACATTTATAATAAAATAATATTCCACAATTGCGTAAAATATAAACGCTGAATTGGGACTTCTTGTGCTATCCAACGCTGTTTGTTCGTGTTTTCGTTCGGAATACATGCAACATTAAATGTTTTGGAAAACGTGGACGACTTTACAGCTTCGAAGATTTTATACGTTCTGCCAGGTAGCAGTAGCAAAGTTAAGAGAGTTGTTGCAGAAAGATAGGAAATTTAACAACTTTGGAATTATTACTCGGTAGTTTAATACACATATAATGACAAGAATCGGAAAGATATCTGTAAAATAGCTCGTAATACCGTTAAAAAATAAAATTCCTTGGTATCAATACCGTGCAAGGGAATCTCCATTAACGCGAAACCCTTTGTAGAGTATAAAACGCGTGACGTGACACGAGGCATCGATCTCGGTAGTATCGATCCTCGTGCGAGCAACTCGCCAAAAGCTTGTTTCCTTCCCTCAATCATTCCAAGAAACCGTTCAATTTCGAGCAAAAATATTTCGCGCGGCAATTTTTCTTCGATCATACCGCAAGGTATAAAACGCGCATCCGTAATATTTTTTTTTCCTGGTCGGGGGTTCCCACGCGTGGGAACAGCTGTGGCGCAAAACTGTCGCCGGAATATCCGTGTTACCGTTGCGTTTCCAGTGTTTCCAGCGTTACCTTGTAGACGGAGCGCGGGATCGGAAGCGTGGCAGGGAAATGAACTGTTATTATCAACACCGTCTGCGTTTAATCGTAAGTTACAACGTCTGCATACTTCTCGTGGCGGCGAAAGGACGATAGGACAGCTCGAGGTCGTGGCATGCGCCACGATAGGCCGGCAGCCACCGTGTGTGCATGCACAGGGCGAACCACCGTGTTGTATAGAAGTAGCTGTGTGTTGGCCGCGCGCGTTGCATAGCCGAGAGACAAGTGAACAAGAAAGGGAAACAGAGTGAGGAAGGGGGAGGGGAGAGAGAGGGCGTGCGAGAGCGCGTACACTGTGTGGAGGGCGGAAGAGAGAACACGCTGGTGGATGGAGAATGCGCGAAAAGGAAGGAGATCGCGAGAGGTGAACGATAAAGAGAATCACAGAGGGGGAGAAGCACGGAGTGCGATGCATGAAAAGGGGGAAAGAAAGAAGAAGAAGAAGAAGAAGAGGAGGAAGAAATAAGACAGAAGGAGGGATAATAAGAGAAAAGGAAAGGACGGGGAACTGGAATGAAGAGAGGAATGGAAGAAAAAGACGAGTTTATAAAGGGAGGCGGAAGAGAGAGAAGGGAGTCGAAGGGAGAGCAACGTCGACGGCCAGCGTGAGAGAGATAGAGGGAAGAAGAGATAAAAAGAGAAATGAAAAGGAAGAAAAGAGTTCTTCTTCGATGGCAAGGCGTTCTTCGGTGTTGCAGGCAACGGCGGCATAAATCGGTCGAAGGGAAAACTTTTTGGGCGCGGAGTTACCAGTCGGTATCTCTACTCCGCGCGTATATGTACGTATACACATATGTGTATGCGGTTTTATCTGGCGGTACTCGGGGATGTTGCGGGTTGATTTATCGCCTGTCGTTGCCATGGAAACCTCGGCGTGACCGGCTTGCGCGACACCCTCATATCCGAGTCGACTCTCTGCTTTACCCTCTCTATCTCTCGGCTTCTATCTCATTCTAACGCGGTTGCCTGTTACTCTCACCCTAGCTCCTCTCATCCTCTAATACACGCTTGCTATCTCTGTTAGTCGCTCCCTTCAATGGTATACTCTCCATTCGTACCCTTTTCCTCTAGAATCCGTTCGTTTCTGTCTCGTTCGTTCGCAGCGTGCCTATCCGTTCCAGTGCCTATCTCCCTCGATCATCCACTTCTCCTTCTCCCTCTAACGTCTCTCTTTTCCCACTTCCTCTTGCCTTTCTCTTTCTTCGAAATATGTATGTATATTCGGGCTGCGTCTCTCCTTATTGCATTCCCGCTCTATTTGTCTTTACACCGTATCACTATCCCTGTTGTCTCTACCATCTCCGTCCATCCTTCCCCGTGTTTCTCACCTTCCGTCTCAACGTGTCTTCCTTTCTCGCTCCCATCAGCGACCACGTACCAACCTCTCCTTGTCTCTCTTAACCCATGCTCCCTCCTTGCTGCTCGCAAGCTCTCTATTCCACTGTCGTTCATTTATCTCCCTCTCGTCGTCGTTTCCTTCCTTTTTCCATTCCGCTTTGTAGCCTCCCTTTCTGCTACGTTCTACCACCATCTACGTGTCTCTCATACACCCCGACTCCAGTCGTCTTTTCTCTCCTTTCTTCGTCCTTCCTTTTCCCCCCTTCGATGTACCGACGGCTTCGCTCACCCACGCACGCCTCGGCAATCCCACTCCTACGGCCTCTAACCTCCCCGACCGCCCTTTTCCACGCTCCTTGCTCACGTACATACGCCGTGTCTCTTTCCCTTCAGCTCGCCCTCAAACCACTTAGCCGACCGACCAACCACCCATCCACCTATCTACTACGGCTCACCCACCCTTCCTTTCCTTTCCATCCACCCACTCTCATCTTCCCTTCGATATGCACCCCACGCTACTATCAGCTTCTACTCCCACGCGCGAGCTTGAAACCCCCCAGAGGAACGTCAAGGAGGCGACTACCGGAGGAGTTCTCTGCAAAGAACCAGAACTCCAGCCACCTCCTCACCTCCACTCGCGCCTGCAACAGCCCCTCGGTCGCTTTTACCTCCTCCATCCACCACCATCCGCTCCGCCAATCGAGTGTCGACTGGCTGCTGGCTTGGTGCACGTTTGCGCTACTGCACAGGGCCTCTGATCGTTCCACGCGATCTAGATAAAGAGCGTTATCTAACTGTGCGGCTAATTAACCGGCTTCTCGTCTAGTTATCAGTCTAGGAGCACTTTACTTTCTTCGTCTCTCGATGCAAACCGATCTCCAGCGAGTGACTTTTCGTCTTGCGATCTCCGGGAACCACCGATCACTAGGGAATCCCCAAGGAAAATTTCGTTATCGACCGAGTTAACGCAGATTCGAAGAGATAAAATGTGATTTAGATCCGGCGAGTTGTGAAAGCGTATAAAGAAATAGAAGAAATTTTGTTTACGAGCTCTTCGTAGAAATTTAGAATTATATGAAAAACTTAGAAATCTTAACTTGAAATCCAATCTGACCGGTTGGACACGACAGAAAGGAATAAGATGTTAACAATTTTTAATCAGATTTATTTGGAGATTTAGAAATGTAAACTTGGAGTTTTCATATTTTGAGGAGAATTTTAAACTTTTTTGGCAATGAACCGTATTACCGACGGTAGATAATCTTGACAAAGGACGTTCGATTCTTGGCGCATTTAGCCAGTATAAAAAATTCCCTAGGCAATAAAAAATTAATGTTTGTGGATTGACCAATGGTTTTGCCAGACGTCTAGTGGCAATGATTCGAATGAACATCGAAAAAGTTCAACTTAAATGTCGACCATCTGCTATTCTATTCGCTGCTACGAATCGAACGCGGTGCGTGACTGAAGAAGGATCGATTGGCATGTGCGGGTCTAATTAGAGATTCAGCCGAGAATTACGAAAACCCCACCACGGTTAGATTACTTTCTTGAAAGACGAGTTTCATAACGAGTTCAATTACTTTCACAAATAATGTTCCCCGTTACTGCCTAGTTGCTCGAATCACGCGCAAAACAGTTAATTACTGAATCGAAGAATTTCCGCAGTGACAATTTTTCTCAGATCCTTGCAAAACCTGATACTGATCGGTAGAAACCTATCTCTTCGTTTCGTGTTTAGAATCGCGTTAATTATAAATATATTGTTATATTATTTTTTACATTGTAATTAATATCTTTGATCTTTTTAATTATATAGATTTTTATTTAATGTTTTAATGTAACGAATATCATATATGTACGAAATAAATAAATAAACATAACAAAAATATTCATTTAAGCATAAGTGTCAACAATTTTGAAATATTTGATATGAAATATTTAAGTGTAATATAGTTACTTCATTATTGCTTTAAAACGATAGAATACAAATACATAGAGTAGCATAATAACCCAATGAAAAGTTGCTTATAATATAATAAAAATTATATATGTGTTAGAAGTTTGTGTTACCGACTCTTGATAAAGAAGTGACGCTAAGATAAACTATAGACCTTCTTTTCTACTTCTAGTAATAAAAACTTTGTATTATTATTGTATTATAGTCAACATCGGTGTAATAAAATGCATTATGCAATTCTCTAGTAGCTCAAAATTAACATTCATTATTCATCGTAAGTAAGTACACGAACCTTACGTCGATACACGATTATCGATTTCCGTCTTAAATTTTCACAATCAATGCAAGTTCCGTGCAAACATAATCATCGAATAAATCTGACAGAGTTCAGTACATCTAATGTCGATCTTATCTATTATATTAAGCAAAATATTCAAACAAAGAATAGGGCTACATAAAACATAAACCATTCGTACGTCCATCAAAGAAATACTGTATCCATATAGAATTTCACTAGCCTAGTGTAAAAGGCACCAAATGTCTCAACGTTAACAATACGGGAAAAAAGTGAAGATAAGGAGTTACGAAAGATCAGACAATATCCGGTGGAAGACAATGACGTCGTGCCAAAGGAAAACGGCAGGAAATATAAGGTCAGGTCGATAGACCCAGGCGAAGAGAATATTCCCGAGGCATCGTTGTCGGTCTCATTGTTATCGACCCGTTGGTATTCCCCGGCGTCATTGGTAGCAGGATCACGTGGTGTCTATCGCCTTCCAACCAGTCAGCTCTCTCGTACAATGCACACCATTGACGTAACTTTAAGCAGTCCTGCGTGAAAGGTCATAAGCGCAACTCTGGTATAATCAACGTCTTATATGCACTCTCGAATCCTCGCCATCCGCTTCTCGCCGTATGCAAAAATCATTCGATATGACTTTGATTGACGCGACACAGTGAAATAGATGGAAATTAATCTTTATGAAAATAACGACCTCCTTTGCTGGCGTTAATTACTTTATATTGGCTAAAGGGGACTTTTTTAAAGAGTAACAAGAAAATTAAGACTTTCGATTATGACGAATTTATAAAAATTGGTAGATCGGCATTGGTTTGTACAAAGATCGTATATATAAAAATTAATGGTTGTTTCTGGCATAACATTATTTAATTATTAAACCAGACGGAAATTCAGCTTTTTGACTATGTTGAATAGCAAAAGTTGACAAATTGGTATTGATTTGCACAAAAAAATTAATATATGGCATATTGACATATATAACAAATAGGAAGGATTATTTTTCAAAATAAAAAGAGAACTATTTGATTATGATGATTTACAAAAATTGAACAATTAATATCGGTAAAATAGAAAATTCTTTGATTATTTTGAATGAACAAAGATTGAATATAAAATCATTCAGTATTTCAGAATTTTTGGAAGAATCAAACGTTGTACGTTTCTGTTTTTCTCTGTCGCTGTACAATCAATAGTTTTGACTTACGTGATATATAAATCTAAAAACTTTCAATTAATAGCCAGTATGTTTTCTTTTCGTGAACAATTTAATTAACCGAGACAATAGAGGCTATCGAGCTCACGATACACGCGAATGCAAATCAGGTTGCATATAATTAGGCATGGCATGGAAAATAACACGATACTCCTGCTTTTGATATGATAATTATCAAACGTGGCTACAGATTCGAGTACGATGGACACAAATATAATGGATTTCCATCTCGCTCGATATTAACACGCGACTCATTGGCAACAGTACCCCCTAACTCTCATTCTTCGGTCACGTATGCAATATATCATTTGCATACAGGTGAAAACGAACAATAACTTCAAACAATATTACTATAGTGATGAGGAATATTCTTTTAACACATTTTTTGATAAATATCAGCTAAATATCATTCTAAATCCAATAGAAAATTAATATAAAACATTTACAAAGTCCTATCTTTTTCCTGATCTCAATCGATTCTCATTTTTAAATAACATTGTCCCATCTGTGTTCAATAACATTGTTACTTGTTAATTGTGTCTGAATTGTTCTCTCGTTCATCGAACAAAGAATCGCGATAAGGATGCGTGTTATCCGTCAGCTGGGACAACTCTGAATTTCAAAGAGATATCGTTGGAAAAAAACGGAGAATAGGTCAAGCTTGAATTTTTAACGATCCACGGTCTTCGGCGTACGTATATAAGACGAAAGGAAAATTCTACTGGGAAATGTTGCTCGTGTTGTTTCGCGGTTAAACTATATTAACAACGAATTCGTTATGTCGCGTCTCACTGCATGGATTGCTGCTTTGTTCATATTGATCGGATCTGTTTGGTCACAGGTTAAGACTTGCCACGGCTTTCGTGTTTCTAAAGCTCGATTACATAACCATAAATAATTTCCGATGATACCAGAGTGATTATTAATTATCCTTAACATCAATTTTCCACGAAAATCGTTAACTTCTCCACGAACGAATTTTTCTTCGCATACGTAGATAACATTTTTTTTCTTTTGTCAATTATTTGCTATTTTCTGATTTTCTTTCAAAGAAAATACAGTGCACTAAATTTAATTTTTCTGCAAATAAATACATTAATTTCGTTATTGTTCAACTAGTTAACATTTTGAATGCGTATAGTGTCTTTTTATGAGGAATTAACAATTAATGATTATTGCATGTTATAATTTCCTGTATAAATATTAATTATATAAATATTAATTTCTTGTTCTTATTATCATACATATAGGAACAGATTCTTGAAGAAGGAATCGAGGAACCAAGATTCGGCTTTGGTTTGCTCGAGCCGATACGAATATTTTTTTGCAAGAATTCTTGCGAGTCGACTGAAGGAAAGCCGTACATACTGAATCTTGCCTGTGCCGTAAAGTGTCCTGAATTATATTTACCTCATACAACTTCAAAACCACCTACTTCAACAATAAAATCATCGAGTTCACCAGCTGAATCGAGTATGCCAGCTATGAGTATGCCAACTGCAACAAATAGTATGCCAACTGCAACAAATAGTATGCCAACTACAACAAATAGCATGCCAACTACAATGCGTATATGAACAGAACCGAATTTGTCAACTAAATCGAATATGGTAGCTGTACCACGGAATGCTTCGACATCAAGTAATATCACTAATGCTAATGCTGACTCAACATTACTTTTTCTTTATGTACGATTTTTTGAGAATTTCATTATATATTTTCGTAGAATATAATATACTAACAACTAATGTATATTTTCTATTCAACTTTAGATTAGTATGACGTTATGGAAATTTCATGGTTCGTTATTAATAACAAACTGCGTGTCGAAATGAGAAAGACTTTCTTTCGGTCTTTTGCATTGGACTAACGAATGAAATTTTTGCTAACATAATGTTAATTATGGAAGTTATTAAATCCGTTTCTTTTGTATGTAGAGAACGAGTTTTTCGAGAATTTTTAATACATGGTTCTTTAGAGTGTAGCCCAATATTTTTATATATATATTTTTTTTTTTCTATCTATATAGATTGACATGATCTGAACAAGTGAAATTTTTACTTACACGATTTGATACAATTTGTTGGCTTTTTATATTTCTAAATAAATTGTGCTTTCATCAACGAGATTCTGATTTAACTTGTTCATTTGTACCATGTCCTGTTTCTATAAGTCCTCAAGTTGTACGAAGGATGGCGTTAGTAATACTGAGATATTCCGTAATGCGTTAACGAAGATTTCTGCTTCATTAAAACAGGAATATTATTCACGGTCGATATCAAAGAAAAATTAAATTTTGTTATCGATTTTTAAAATACATTTCCTGGTAACTATCCTGTTTCTAAAGTTCATATATGCACAGATAATATCATTATCGTTTCCCCTGTACACTACAAGAATTCTTCGGTTTGTTTCTGCTACTATTCCCGAATTTCACGTATTATAAGTGTTATAAATTAATAAACATAATGAAGCTTAAATGTATCTATCCTTGATACTCGACAACGATAAAATAAATTTATACAGATATTCGTTCATAAAGAGAAATTACCAAATGTATAGCAATTCTATTGGGTTGGCAACTAACTGATTGGGGATTTTGTCATTAGGTGGTAATGACGAAATGACTTAGTTGCCAAACCAATATTTAATCAGAGTGGAGTGAGTCAAAATGCTGAGAACTTCCATTTACGTTTCATATTTTGACTTTCAAAAATTATCTCTTTATATAGTTATATTTTATATAGTTATAGTTTATATAGTTATATTAGTTTTATAATTAATTAATTTATAACCTTATTCTTCGATGTGATATGTTTTAATAATTTCAGTGTAAAAAGAGCAGCGCGGTTGTACACTTACGATCGTTAATGTTTATATCTAGCAATTCGAATCATTTATTATTTCAACATGTACATAAAATTTTCTAAAATTCAAACTGATATATCGATAAAATTGCATTTTTCCTTATTAAAAATCAACATGAATTATTTCGATCATCAGGCATTCAATTAGATATTCCGTTTAAATACTAAAAGTGGTTTTAATCATATCCGTTCTACGATACCGCCAGTTTCGACACTCGTTGCTTTATGAGTGAACATTTATGCATTTATTGAAAATTTATAAGTGCATAAGTAATATAAAACGCCAACCTGATGTAAAAAATATACAAAATATGCAAAATATGCAAAAGTGCTTTCTATACTACTTGGTAGGTGAAACAACTCTACCGAGATTCTATCTTTCTAATTATATCTTTAAAAAGATACATAAAAATTCGCAGTTCAACTATGAGAAAGCTTTTATCTATCGTTATTTTTTTATTTATATTTTATCATTTTTTATCATGATTTTATTTATTTATATACACGAAGCTTTTATTTTATCATTGTTTTGTTCTCCATTGTACAAAAGAACCGAAGATAGCGGGGAACAGCGATTAAGCAGCAGGTGAACAGACTCCAAAAGTGGAATTTTCCCTGTTTGCATTCGAGATTTGTCGCCGTTTTTAAACGAGTCTCTGTACCTTGCTAATTAATGGCTGCCACCTTTTACGCTGTTAACCCTCTCATGTTTGGTGTAATTCGATCACCAGCTCATTGTACGGGCGTGCATACAGAAAGTGAGAGGACACACGTTCCTCGTAATAGCTCGGTCGCGATTATTTTCACAACGGGAGCAAGGTCTTAGGTTTTTCGTGGCCGGATGCGTCGTAGTTTGGTTGTTTCGTCGTTTTCGAAATTTCAATAGAGAATGACATTCCTTTACTTTCCAAAGTATTAGATATTTCGAATGTTTTGCGACGAATTGTTGGGGATTAAAATCGAGTCCTTAAATAAAAAATATACTGTGGGAGTTGTGACTGTTTTGTAATAATTTTAAGGAAATTAGTAATAAAAAAAAAAAAATAGAATAATCCATTTATAGTATCCTTCCAAAAATGTTCTTTATTCTAGTGTCCAATACGTATAGAAGTTTTCGAACAGTAACAAGGATTTTGCCTGAAATTCATAGTCAAGAGCTAATAAAAGGATTATGTAACTGTGTTTTCGAACAAATTCTATTAAATAACTTATTTTTTCTTTTCTCGGTTCTTAATTGCGGAGAATGGAGATACGGAAGAAGATTGAATCTTGTATAAACATTGGTAAACTCGAATGAAAAATTATTTCTTCGAAAGTTTCGTATACCTTTTTCCAAAGAATAATTCGTCGATTAGAAACCAGGTGAAATGTCGGTATCAACTATCGGTATCAAAAAAAGTGGTGCGACCACGACAAACAGGATGTCGAACAATGGACATAACAGGATACGAACGATGCAGGACATACGGACCAGACTCGCCTACTGTGAATCACGCGGCGAGCTATGCAAAAGAATGAAAGTTCCGTGAAGTCGTGTGGTCGCAGTTTCGATTCCGTATTAGAACCACAACGATAATATTACGATACCGTGCTCTTTTTCAACTAATCAACTGGTGTAAACCACTCTATAACATCTAGTAAATGACCCATTCGATTGGCGTAAAAAACACCACGTCAAAATATCGTTTTGCAATTTTTATACATTCCAAACTTCAATGATTCTAACAGATTTGCGTTATGATCGTTGAAATTTCAGTGTTACGTTATTAGAGATATTACAGAAACGTTATGCACGACAAATACGTAATATGAATAAACATAGTTTATTCCGTGAAACAGTTACATGTATATATGCGCATATTTATGCATCTGTGAAAAATTTAAAAGTGAAAAATCCATAGAATACACGTAATATCAAAAAATATTTGTAAAATATTGACATGTAAAACATACTTGTCACGGTATAAGAGCCAATGTCTTTAATATCGTGGACATAAAATTTAATTTCGTGGAAATTGAATTTCGAACAAAGTTAGATAAAAAAATTGGAGAAAGTTTAAAAGTACGATCATTTATATATACCTATACATACAGAATCGAAGCTATTCGTATTGATGTAAGTTGTGGCATCGTAGATTTAATTTGATCTTATCTAACATTGGTTTTATATACAGGGTGGTTGGTAACTGGTGGTATAAGTGGAAAGAGGGTGATTCTACGCGAAAAAATGAGTCGAAAATATAGAATAAAAATTTTTTTTTTAATATTTCCACCGAGACAACGATCTACAGTGAGATCCGTTATAACGTACCGCACGCGTACCGAGCGAAAATTCAAAGTCGATTTTCTCGAAAACAAAGCCTCAAACGAAAAATTTTTATTCTATATTCTCGACTTATTTTTTCGCGTAGAATCACCCCCTTTTCCGTTTGTACCACCAGTTACCAACCACCCTGTATATGCGCATATTTATGCATCCGTGAAAAATTTAAAAGTGAAAAATCCATAGAATACACGTAATATCAAAAAATATTTGTAAAATATTGACACGTAAAACATACTTGTCACAGTATAAGAGCAAATGCCTTTAATATCGTGGGCATAAAAATTGCAGAAATTGAATTTCGAACAAAGTTAGGTAAAAAAAATTGGAGAAAGTTTAAAAGTACGATCGTTTACATATACCTATACATACAGGATCGAAGCTATTCGTATTGATGTAAGTTATAGCACCGTAGATTTAATTTGATCTTATCTAACATTGGTTTTATATATATCGTTTGATTTGTTATCAAGTGTTCGAGCCTAATTGTCTTAGGAGAAAACGATCGCCGAGGTTCTATTTCGAACACAGGAAAATATTATCCTATAGACTATAGACAAAAGCGGAATTTCATTGCAGCTGTCGCAATCTTCTGCTGGCAGAAGTCGAGGACACGTTTGAAGGTAAACGCCAGTCGCGGCAATAAAAGGAAGTATTTAACGATCTAGATTCTAATCTAGAATTCCAAATTCTGATCCGCTTTCTCCTATTTCGATGTATACATATGGCGGAAATATTTTCTTGGAAAGTACACGAACATCATTTCATTCCTGTTCTCTTTGGTCTTTCGAGCAACTTTGTTCGTTTCTCATTAAATTCCAACGCGGTGTCGGAGATTAATTGCAGGTACAGGGAATGCGGATATATTCATTTACGATAGTATTAACAAATTAATCTTCCATTTAGCCATTAACAACGAGTCGGTAACGAGAAATTAATATATCGAAGTAAAATTAGAAACAACTGCTACAAGCGATATCAAAAGAAACATTTTAATTCGAAAAATTTCACCAAATTTGATTCTTTGCTCATTATTTTAATAAGAATCTAAGTGTGCAAAAATTAACGACAAAAACTGTGTTGTAAAATATATCGTAAACGTTGCAAGCTTGATACAAATACATACTAACGAATATCGTATTCACATATGTTACATACATACGTTTAATTAATTTAGTGCGTATACTTTTTAACAACAAGTGACAAATCAAAGAATGTTCGATCATTATTTGAAGCTCGTTCAATACCGCCCCAGGTATGAATAGAACAGGATCGTGACGGAAAGCAGCTGTATAGCGAGCATGAAAATCATAGTTGCCGCAGCATCAGTCAATCAAACGGCCTGGGAAACCGGTGGGACCGCTGACTACTTAGTTTGGAAGCAAACTAGGGCAGAATACGCAACGCTACATGTACTAAATTCCCTTCCCTCTCTCGCGCGGATATCCCGATTGCTCTCCCGTTCGCGTTTAACCTGATTTCAAGCTCATGCCTTCGCGCTCGTTTTGGATATCTACGCAGACCGATCGTTTCTGTCACCTAACTTCAATAAGGGATGTATAATCTACCGTAATATATACAGTGGCGATGAATGAAACCGAAGGGATTACTGTGGTTCAAAATAACACGAAAATAACAAAGTTGCGTTACGCACACTTCATTTACGAGAAATTCCAAGTTGAAAACAGCAGGAGTGGACAATCGGTAGGAGAAAGAAGAAGTCGAAGCTTCCGCTTTGCGTCTCACTTTCGAGAAGATCGAGGTTGCAAGTTTGTCGAGTACAGTGTGTCGGGCTAATTCTTAATTAAACGCGTCTAAACTTAATTTTATTATGTAAAGAAGCGAAACGTTGGAGAAAAATGACGCGAAAGAATTGCGAACGTCGAACAATATAGCCGGCTTTCTTTTCTCCAATGTACGCAAGATAATACGCTTTTAATTTACCGAGGGCCAAGCCCGACAAATTACACACACAACCAGCGCAACGCGGCGATTAACTTAATATCGAATCAATTACAGAAAAGGTCGTCCCCATGAATTATATTTTATCCTCGTCGCCCCAGTCTTCTTGTAATTTTACGGCCATCCCTGACGTAATCGACAATTATTACATCCTGTAGATTGCAATAAAAAAGAAAGGAGTTGGCCAGTAGCGGACATTCTCTTTCTTCTTCTTCGAATAATCATCGATTAAAATCCAAGACGCATAAATCTGATCGTATCTCGTTCCAGTGTGTTGCATAAAATTTGACCAAGAGAAAAGAGTGCATTGCAAAATCAACGAAACTGCTACAAAAAATTACGCGTTCGTTATTTCAATCATCTACCTTTAATTTTGCCAAATTATTACGGAATTCCTAATCGAGAGATCCGACCGCAAGCACGCGCCTATAATACAAGTAGGAATATGTCTTTATCCATACCGAATCAATCATCGAAATCTAGAAAAATTCATTCTCGCAACACCCGTAAAACTGCAGTGGAAAATTACAAATTGATTACTGTAACTACTCCGATCTATCTAATTCCAAGAAACAACCGCAGAATTCCTAATTGAGAATGCAAATCACAAAAGATGTACGATGCAATTCGAAGTACACGCTTTTGACCATATAATTTACAAATGAACGACTAAAATTCCCAAAGATACACCGTTAGCAAGTCGATCAAATTTCTCTGGAGAATCACGAATTTCGACCATCGTTAGTACTTGCAATCTGAACAGATCATCGTAGAATTGGCGATGGAGGGTGGCAATCGCGGCTGATCATGTGACTCACCGTGTTACCCGCTCAACCCTATTATTCTGGAGTTACTGTGAAAGGGAAGGCGAACGCGAGGCCGACGAAAAGAAAGATCGCTCGCTTCGGTGATCTAGATCGATCCGCCGCGTGTCTACGACCTCTCTTCTCCGACGGTCTCCGGTCTCTACGTGTGAGCGTTTACTTCGTGCACCTGTACACACGAGTGTCAGGGAAAACACGATTCTCCCGTGGAAGCGGGATCTCTCATACAGGCCTTGCATCGAGATGCAAGATTGCGCAGGAACGCATGTGACTTAGCATCATGTGACTTAGAGAGAAAGTCGATCCGCCGTGGCGGCGGCGCGGGG
>NT_176563.1:271579-324294 GCF_000188095.3 Bombus impatiens | reverse complement strand
CCGCCGTGGCGGCGGCGCGGTGGCGGCAGCGGCGACGCGGCCACGAGATAGAATGCGCCTCTTCAAACGAGCGATCAGGGTCGGTCATCCGACACGCTTCGTCGAATTCGACGGATACGATGAACCCGACAGACGATCGAACGTACGAGGAATTAGAGGAAATCAATGGCTGACGGATTATCGATCACTGTCATAGAGTTCGGTCGAAAGAGTGATTTTATGAAACTGTATTTGCAAGTACTGTTGCATACTTTGTGTGAGGTCTTCCCTCACTAATCTTCTTTTCCTGCGTTTGATCGTAGATTAATTCGATTATAAAAAGTCCACGTTGTGGATTAATCCATTCATACATTCCTATTAGTGAGTTTGTACGTTAATTGAACTATAATAACAGAAGTTGTCGTACGTTCTTAAAAATTCTGCGATATTCTCGGAATTTGCGAAGATTAGTTTCGTTCAATTGTATTTTCTAATACAGCTTTCCTTCTTACGGTGTTTGGTTGTTAATTCTATCGTGAAGCTCTCGTTCTATTTTTTCGTTGATGGAATTATTTTTTCATGCCCTTGGACGGCCTTCTTTAAATATAGATATTACGTTTTTGGTGTCCTCGCACCGCTTCTTTTTCATTGCTGAAATCAACTTGTTGTATCCTTGCGCCCGTTTGTTTCTTTTTCTTCATTAAATTCCTGTCTTGGTTCGTTTTTTATCATAGAAATGTCCTCTTCCTTAAAAATTTGTTACTAGGATTTCCTTACAATCTCTACCACACATATATGTAGCTACTAGCATTGGTTCATCATATGCGGAAATCTTACCAGTCTGAATTTCATCACCGTAGAGGAAGTTACAGTTCGAGTGAAATCCATGACATGATAGACCGTTTTTCAACATTGGCTCAGGATAGAAACGGTAGTAATTGAACCCGGAAGAGTACTACCTAGAAACGTTCACAGTGATCACCTGATCATCAGGAAGCATTTTGGTGGAAATAACTAGCAGTGACGACTCAATGCTCACAGATTGCCTGTTTAACTGAAATGGCTGGTAAAATGTTTACCAAATGATTTCGTACACATCTAACAGATTAATTACGACCACCGTAGGCTTGCTTAATATTTGCAACAGTCCTTCCTTTCCTTTCACTTCCTTCCCTCCCTTTTCTTCTTCATTTCTTTCCTCCCTTTCATTTTATTCCATTGCCTCCTGCCTCTTCCTTCTTCTCCTTTCTCTTTCTTCCAAATTCGTGTCTTCTGTTTTCTTTCTTACCGGCCTTCTTCTTCTTTATCTTTTATTCTCTCTCTCTCTCTCTTTTCACATTTTACTTCTCTTCTTCCACCCCTTTCATTCTTTCCATCTTTTCCATTTCCTTCCTTCATCTTATTCCCCTTCTTTTCTTTCTCTAAATTTCTATTCATAAACTTAATATAACATTACACAAGGCATATGCGAATACCATTGGTCTTCTACTCTATTAAGAAATAACGAAAAGAGCCTTACTCGGTCTAACTCTCAAGCACAGAAACGCTATCGCCATCAACTTTTATTAGAATACAATCACCAAGCTCCATAAAGGTATGCGTACGAACAGAGGAAATATTTCCCTTTCGAATCACGTGGGTAGCAGCAAATTGATCGGTTCGATCGGCTTCCCAGGAATCGGGAAGTGTCGTAAAACAAAATGTTCGAACACCTGGAGGAAATATAAAGGCGAAGAAGAGCAAACAACGCGTCGTTATATAAAACGTTATTACAAATAATTACGCAACCAATTTCGTGAAACCAGTGGAATATCAACCTATCGTTCATCACATTGAATCGATCGTCGAGATAGACGGATAATTAGTACAGAAAATGTAGCGTGAAACCGAGCCTAACGGAGCCTCACCGAGCCCAGATAGATGCCTTTCCTCTTTTGCATTACTCGATCGACCACTCGGCCAGGGAATCCTTTCCCTTTTTCTTCATCGCTTCCTGCCGACACACCAACATCTCTCACGTTCGCTCGAATTAAACGCCTGTAAGTCTATTCACACGTGCAAACGTTCGTTTTCGCGTTACGCGATCGCTACACGTTTTATGTAACCGCAATAAAAACCACACGAATATCCCAATCGTTGCTTTTTTTCTCCCGTTTTTGTTCCATCGATGGTTGAAACGTTATCGCCTTTCGTTTGTCTGCGAACATTGCGCGGACGTCGAACAATTTTCAACGCCGGTGGCTTCTTCAGATATCGCGTTCCTGTGTAGAGCTGTTTCGCAGGATTAGATTCTATGGTGTTTAAGGATATTTTGTAGATGTAGGGCGATTAACGATTTTTGGCGATACTATATCGATTTTGAAAATTCGGTAGCCAACGTTGCTGGCCTATTGAGATTCACGTTGATCTTAAGCGCGAAACTATTTTTTAAGCAATTTTAAAGTTGGATAGTTTTAAACATTTTGCTGGTAATCTTATTATACCATTACATATCATGGAAACAAATAACAACGATGGCGACGATCGATACAATATATGTATATCAATCTACTTTCCAATTGCTAATAAATAATAATTGCTGATAAAAACGTATTTCCTGTATTGGTAGTAATGATAAATAAGAAACGAGGTTCTGAACTCTATATCCGAAAATACAGGGTGGTTGGTAACTGGTGGTACAAGCGGAAAGGGGGTGGTTCTACGCGAAAAAAGAAGTCGAAAATATAGAATAAAAATTTTTCGTTTGAGGCTTTGTTTTCGAGAAAATCTACTTTGAATTTTCGCTCGGTACGCGTGCGGTACGCTATAGATCGTTGTCTCGATGGAAAAATTAAAAAAAAATAAAAAAAATAAAAAAATTTTTATTCTATATTTTCGACTTCTGTTTTCGCGTAGAATCACCCCCTTTCCGCTTGTACCACCAGTTACCAACCACCCTGTATATCCTCAAGAATGTTTCCCCCGGTTTAATTTCACGATCTTGCAGCTTTCTACTTTAATATCGCGATAAATTACCTATCGAAATTATTCAATTTGAAATAAATCAGCTATTCCATATATTACACGTCATTTAGAATTTATTTCAAATTTATTTTAAATAAGAACTTCTCCTTTTTCTTCCATTATATGCAATAAATTGGCAATTTAACTTTTTAATATTTATCAACCTTATTTTCTATAATACAGCATGTCGAATTATTTATCCTAGTTCAAACGAGTACATCGTTCGTGTTTCTCGTTAAAGTAATCGCGAAATAAATGACAACCTGTTCGGCCGATTCGGTCAAGTTGGCCAGGTTATTTCGTTCAGAAATTACCGCATCACGCTACATGTGACAGTGAATAATGTGGCACACCGTTGATTACCCGAAGTGAATATAAAAGTGACCAAATTAAGAAGAATGAAATACATACGCCACAGGCCATATTTTTTCCTCCTTTTTTTTTTTTACAAATTTATCCAACAACTTTCACTTAACGAAATTATCAACGAATCACTGCAGTGACATACTTCAACCAATCTGTCAACACATCTTATCATCGTTCATCACTCTGGAATCTGTGTGAAAAATCTTTTACCTACAGCTGTCTTCTTATCAATCACGTTAAAGTTCCAAATCTAAAATTGCGAATGGACTACGGACATGTGTAAACATTTTGGATATCTCGTACGTATTTGTACACTAAAACGTTTCACAAATGTGCAACGATTCAAATCGGTATCATATATCCACAGACTTTGTTAGTAACTCCATAAAACAATCAAATTTTCCGACAAGAACTGTGGCAGAAAATAAATTAATTCAAAGCTGCGTGCAAATTTCCAAAATCGGATCAATGAACGTCACGAAATACCTCGAAAGGCGAGTCAAGGTCCTCTTGGTGCGCGCCTTTTGATTCACTGCGACCTGCCGTGTTTCAAATTTCGATAAAAAATCGTCTCTCGTCATCAGCAAAGAGAAGAAGATGGGAAACGAGAAAAAGACAAATTCGAGTACAACGTATCGAGGAGTCACGATCATACAGAAAACCGCAAAAGGCTGGAAGCCAGATTCGGGTCAGAATTGCGGAGAATGCCAAGGTTCCATCCTTCCCCTTCTCGAATGGATGTCTCGATAGCAAAATTTTTTCTTCTTTTTTGCGTGTGTTACTCACGTACGGACTCCTTTGATCCACACCCGATCGAATTTCGATTATGCGTCTGGGTGAAATGTTATTTCGCAACGAGTGGGCGTACCTTGGAAGAGAATGATGCACCTTTCAAGGTGAACGGTTTAACTATCGTCACCAATTCACTGTTTATTATCTGTTCTATCGGACATTTTTGTCGCTTCCTTTGACATTTGAATACATTTCAAACGTTGAAGAAATTTCGTTTCCAAGCATTGTACGAACTTCGAGTTTCTGTTATAACATCACTGGACTACGGATATTTATGCAAATTCATATTTTTACGAGTATAATTATAAAGACAGAAGCCAGATACAGGCAATTATTTTATTCAATAAGTGTTACAAGGTGTAGTATATTTTTGATATTTTATATACTTTTGCATATGCGCATCGTGTGCACTTTTGCATACACGTATAAAAACCGGCAATGTAAAAATTTATGTGAGATACTTAAATAAAACTTGCAAGAACCTCAGGTCGCTGAAATTAATCAATTAACGAGTGAAATAATATCACAGAATAAAGTGTTATTCTAGCGTGAGCGGTAGAAAATATGCAGTATTTTACATTTACGGTATTTTCGTAACTATGCATATACAAGACACTAAGCGGAAATATATGACCATTGCACAGAGTACAGTCAATTAAGGATTATAAATGGCTGGAGATTATAAAATTATTTGATATATGCGTATTACACATCTCTGTATCAGATCGAAAATCTATGTCGTTAACCTTCGCAGATTGACATTTAAAAATCTCGGATGTATTCCTATAAAGAAATACAAAACTTTCCCCTTTCACCAAATAAACATTATTGGTCCAGTCGCACCTTCAAAGTATTTAAACATCCTGTGTAAGCGTGTGGTAATGACGAAATCACGCCCTCGTTCAGGTAAATTGAATTTAATTGTTCACATCAGTAAACTGATCGACATTTATTGATCAATATTATTCATCGATTTTTTCTACTTTAAGTTTACGGAAAAAAGTGAAACGTTATACGAGATATAGCGATAGAGAACAGAGAAAATATAATAGTAAAAATATGTTGATGTGTTGTTAGAAATAAATGCAAAGCTGTAAATGCGCGTCATGAAATGTGAGTTGAAGTGTACGTTATATTACCTCGAGATTTCTATCTAATTACGTATCTATTTATTACTTTATCTTATACACACTGTCTCATCTTGCTCGACGCGTTTATAAATATCTTTAACATTAATATAAACGTTATGTTAGAATGAACGTCGTGTATCGTGCTCCTGTAATATTTGTCTTCTCCGAAAATACTTTCGCAACATCGAGCAGTATTTCATTTCAAGCGGTCTGATTTATATTAATCTGACTGATATGATAGCATTTGCGAGATTCAGATCAGTATCATGTACAAAAATAACAGTGGTTGCTCGTGGTGAATATTTTGAATTTAAAAATGGTACGGAAAATAATGTCGGTAAATTATTATTTTATTAATCACTTTAACGAATACCTGAATATATAAATTATTAGATGACCGAATATAAAAGATATTACACGAGCCACGCACGAACGAAACTTATCAATCTTATTCAAGTTAATCGGCCGACCTTTTAAAAAGGAAAACATGTACCGAGATCATAAATTTACATTTTAAGATTTAAAATTTTAAATAAAATTAAATGCGTATTGAGATTGAATTTAAATTTTAAACTCTCACATTTAGAGAGATAAGTTTAATTATATGTATTTTGATATACATGGTTGCATCAAAGTTAAAATGTCTTTCGAAAATTGAAGTCGATCAGTTTGGTTTCGGAATGGCTCATATGTAAGAGTAAATGATCGGTTTGTTCCCATCACTTTCGATTTTTAACACGAAGAGAGCCTTTCGATGAACGTTGCAGAATTCCACGAGAGGAACGATGAAAGTATTTTCATTCAAGTGAAGGCATCAAGGAGAAAGTTAAAGCGACGATTTGGCGCATTTGATACAATATGTTTTGCAATCTACGTACAACTGACATTTCAAGACTATTCGAGATTATACGTAAACGAAGTCATTCAGACTGAAATTTAAATTCAAATTAACAAATTCCAATTTAAAAATCAAAATTCAAATTTAAGTTAAAAAAATACAGACACAAATTATTCTCGGTTATTCTCGAAGACTTAACTTTAAATTGACGATCATTCTACATTCTCTCTCCATCGCTTTCCTTCGTCAAAATTTTCTCGAAAAGAACCCACACAGAATCTAAACCAGCCCGTCCCAAGAACCGTAATAGTACGATCCAGAGAATCCAATCAACTTCTTGCGTCGTAACAAGCGTAACAAGCTGTCGCTTTCACCGTCTCAAAACGCGCGTAACTTCAAAAGCAACATCGGCGCAACAAGATCACGAGTCTTCCTCGACACATAAAGAAAAAATATTCGTCTTGATCTACTTGAAACTTGTTAAAGCTCGATCTGTTTGTGCAAACGACCTGGCAGATGTTCAGGCACGCGTGCAACTGCAATTGTAGTAGGCACACGCTGCTCGATCGTCTCGAAACCAATATGAGAGCATGTTATATCATTGTCCCGGATTCGAGTCGTTCAACGACGCACGTTCCCGCTCACATTTGCCTCGGATCGATAACACACGCGCAGTAACCACTGGTCAAACCTGTTTAAAAAACATTTTTCGAGGGAATTTCCGGCGCCGCCCCGACCGCCAAGGATACACCTTTCGCACGTACGCGACCGAGTCTCGTTCCTGAAACTCGGTCGCCACAGTGACCAAATTCTCTCCTAATTGCCGAATTCTGTCCAACAAATATTCTTTTAAAAAAGGAAATTTGTTTAATTACTAGGAGACGCTTATTGGTATTGCGATATAATGGGAATGATATAATTATTGGAAATTATGAAACAGTTTCTGAATGGGATACTTGCACGTGAATCGTACAATATGTTAACCAATTTCGTAACGTATATAAAGCTCTTAATGTCTTAAAAATGCGAAATTGTTGATTTATTCTTATCGATGATGTATCGATAAGTTAAACAAAATACAATCAAACTATTTACGTATAAAACTCCTAGAGTGTGCTGCGAAGGGGAGAATTTTGCAAATTGCTGATAAATTTAGCGCAAGATTTCGTAACGAGAATTTAAGAATGAATTAGGGATGACGTTTAAGGAAATATCGCGGAAAACTCGGTGAAATTTCTAACGTTTGAAAAGACCAGATTTTTAAATAATTTACTCGGAGAAGTGATGTGTCAAGCAATTCGATATATCTTCAGGTGGATTAATTGCAATTGATCGTTGTCGGATCCTTTGAAACGTTCGGTGCTTTAAAAAAAGGGAATTTCTCGAAACGATTACTGGGAGCGATAACGTATCAAAAAATTGTATAATTCGGTCGTTTCGATGGTTTAATTAATTGCCTGATCAAAGAAACAGCACTATACATATGTTGTAGGTTAAATGTAGTAATTGATAAAAAAAAAACTGGTTGCTGGCTGAAATTGCATGTTTGTGCGATGGAGAGGCAACTACAGTGTCGATTGCGCCGTTTATGACGATATGCTTTTATAAAAGTCGATTTCAGCAACTGTGGTGTACCCAACATGTATGAAAAAATGCGGTCACTGTGATGCGTGTTTGTTGGCAGGATTTTACGTGGATCATTGAAATCTGACATGTTAAGGAGCGTACAAACGACTATTACTGTTAATATCACTGTCAATATTTAATGTTGTCAACATTATATTGACGATATAAATACGTACATAATTCATCGTCTAGATGGCCTCTTATGTATGATAATATTGAAGATCTTGAACATTGACAAATAATATTGACAATAATCTGTATAAAAAGTTACACTTCTGATGTGTTAAAGAAACGGTAAAGAATATGTAACAGAATATATCACAATGTGTTTGCGGCAGTGTATTGACTCAACGTTGGCCATTACAACGACATATATAGGTAACTGTATTCAATTTTCCGTTGTAGTTTAATTACGCTATTCAAATTAATATAATTTGAAACTCGTAGATACATTCATTGATATCAGGCAGATTTTATCAGACAATGAAAAGAAACACGAAATTAATAAAACTTGGAACCATCAGCGAATCAAATAATAAAAACTCGATTTTCCAATAAATTTCTTCGAACATTCATCGATATAATCAAAGTGATTGTAACAAAAGACGATTTACTCGAGCGACGTAATCATACATTCATCAACTTATATACAATTAAACTGTCGACCATTCCGATTCCAACGATTACTTAAAAATCCTTTATATACTCCAAGCATGCTTACGCTAATATATCATCGATATTTCAAGGATATAAGCACAATGAAATTCTTTACATCACTTTCTTTCTACGCCCTTTAACCTTATCAATCAGTTTTTGTTACACACAATGCTCGGCTCCATACCCCATATAGCCCATATACAACGGCGAGAATGTAACAATTCCACATTGAACCCGCTATCTCGCCTTTCATCGTGATTAACCGACCGCGGAAAGTCGAACGATCTTCTTCACGCATAAATAATTAAACACAAAGTGGACGACATCGATAACTATCCCGTTCGAGTTCGCTTCTGAACGAAGGAAATTCGTACGATCGAATAGTTTTCCTCGATGCCGATCAATTAGGTATACGCTCAAGGAGTAACTTTCTCGATTCATCGGCTGTTTCGATCCATCGATCAAACTTAAATCAGCGAAACTTGGCCTCCGGGCGGCGTTCTATTGCCTAATGCTGCTCCATTTATCGTTTTTCGAACACGTAAGAGTCTATGGGTGTGGAGGTTTGATTACGTGGAACAGTTTCATTAACGAGAACGTATAGCTTCGAATACGGTGACGTTGATTGTTTTAAATAGCAGTGACCACGTGTGGGCATGAATCTTGTATCGAAAAATCCAGATACAGCAATGAATAAAAGAAAAATCAAAGTTGATACACTACGAATTTTAGTAAATTTTATGCTAGACATTTTTTACAATATTGACAATTTCATATTTATTAATTGCTCTTGTTAAATATAAATATATTTCGTAACATTATGCTGTTTTCCTATAGTTCTTGCTTTACAAAGTTTCTTGCAAGAGGCGAGTGAAGGCACGAAAACAGGAAAGGCGAAGCTACTAAGATCACGAGGTTCTTCGTTTTATCGTAATCTTCTTTTCGCAAACAATGGTTTAATGAACCGTTCGAAGTAACCGAATATTGTTTGTTTAGAATTCTCATGGGCGATCGCGTCTACCTTCTTTCGTAGCATTCAACGGACAGCCGGTTGTTGCAAGCTTCTGCAACTTTGTAACAAAGTTGCTTAAACCGAGTTACGTTTGATCGTGTTGATTACAACAGGTTGAATCTCGGTCACGAATCTCAGGTGTTCTCAGTTTCCATTTTAACAATTTCGCTATTATTTTTTACCACTCTTCCAGAAGAGTTACAACGATACGAAACAACGATAACATTTATCAAATAAAGTATAAAAGACAAAAAGTTAAGTGCTTTAGAGCTAAACATGAGACTCAAAACTGACGTTCGTGATCGTTTACAACCTGATAATACCGATGGAGGGTTAACCATAAGAACGATACGGATCTGTGTGTGAGTCGCGTGATTCATCCGGTCCACCCTAGTCTCTTTCTTTGTCTCTTTTATTTTTCCGTTTCACGTAACGAAAAGTGAATGTCAGTGGCATTTAACGTTCCGGCGCCGCGGTGTGGCCGTCCAAGGAAATCTGGTGCGTAAGCTTACGGAGAAGGTTCTCGCGAAGGCGACCTCGTGAGACATCGCGGTCCGACAACTTTCGAAGATCGCGAATGCCTGGAGAAAGTGCTCTTTTTTTCGATTCACCTCAGTCGAAATCGCGATTGCAAAGCACGGCCGTTCGCGACCGAGAAAGACTTCACTACCATAATCGACTTACAATTTGGCTCTACCGAAACCGGAATAATCAATGATAGCGAATTGATAGCGAATTTACCATTTTATTGTTCAATAGTGTCTGGTAATTGAAATTGGTTCACGCTGTTCTTCCTCGAAATCATTATTTTAAATTCACATCTTTTCGCATAATCATAAGTAGGCTTCATTCATACGTACAGTATACAATATGCAAACGTATACAAAATATACAAAGTATTATTATGATATTCAGACAGAGATACAAATTTTTATTTAGGTTGCGGATTTTTGTAGATGTTCGTAGAAATCTGTATAGTATGAGATGGTATTATAAATGGTATATGAAGATATGGTGGCCGAATATGATATCATAACTACGAATCAGTTTATGGGAATATTACATCTTGTGACAAAGAAAGTTTGGGATGGAACATATCGAGTCCATATGAGCGAGACCAAAGCTTCATCACCTGTGTATTAACCGAGTCTGTCGGAAGTCAAATTGCATAATAATGAAATAAATAAAGTATGATTGATTTGATCAACTGCACTTTTTCGTTTTCACCCGTAGCTGAATGAATCGTGTTCAACTTCTCGACAAACAAACGTCTTACTTTCATATTACATTTATTATAAGGAAATAGCACAAAAAATTAATCCAAGATAAATTTCAAAGAATAATATTTGTAATATCATCACCTGTCTCTACCTTTCAATTGATGAACTTGTTAAATGTAGCTTCTGAGTGTTTTAATCCTGGCTGTCCCAACTGTAGTCACGATTAAAATGATCGTCCTCGAAAAATGGCCAATATTTAAACGATTCGATACGTTCGATCAACAGGTCAAAATGCGATTGTTGACGATTCGTCGGTAGTCTGCTCGTAGCTCGTAATTAAATTCTAATTAGTCACAGTAGAGTATCCAGAACGGTAGTGTGATAAAGATAAACGAGCCGGAACGCGAGCGAAGATCGGCAAGAAATATCGAGTAATTATATCGACGTGTATGCTGTCACATTATGTACTCGTTTTCTGACCAAGCAATTTAAACGATCGAAGAAAATGGCCAATTTGTAGTACAAGTAGAAAGTCGAAACACGCCGATCATGCGAACGCCCGTTTCTCCAGCTGTAACATGTACCGTGACTTCGATACGACGACTGCACTTGAAGGTTGCGCGTGGACATTGCTCCACTCGATGACACGCACAATTTTTGCTCGTTCGTTCGGGCTTTGTATCTGCTGCGTTATGCAGCGTCTCATATGCGGGAGGATAAAATCAATGGGACGAAAAGAATCGTAGATGTAGAAATTATATTTCGAAGGTACGAATGAAACGCGAAGGTTTACAGTCTAATCGGAATTTAACAATTGGGAAATCTGAAACTTGTAGATTGTATAATTTGGTAATTTGCAAATTTAGAAGTTTGAAAGTTTGGAAATTTGAAGATTTAGAAATTTGAAAGTTTGCAAATTTGAAAATTTAGAAATTTGAAAGTTAGCAAATTTGAAGATTTAGAAATTTTGAAATTCAGAAGCTTGGAAATTTATAAATTTCGTACAGAGAAAGAGAGAGAGAGAGAAATTGAGAACTGAAAAGATTTGGAAATTTAAAAATCTGAGAAGTTAGGAGTTTGAAGATTGGAAGATTCGTATTTGAACAAATTCTTAATAGGAAACTTAATAACTTACAAGCTTGCATTTGTTCAGCAAAGCACTTGGAAAGCATTACGAGGCAAGAGACTTATCGTTGCAATAAGATCAAAGAGAAACACGCGAAGTATGCCAAGCCCGATACGAAAACAACGATTCGAATGCATAACAAACTCGTATAGGAGAGAATATGCAACGAAGAAAAGACGTTTAGAAACATGAACTACAATAAACTACACTTATACAAGGAAATCGTGGGTGATGAAGTACACCACCTGTCACTTAAATTACTACTGTTGGTACATTCATTATTTAATTGAAAATCTCTCTCCATTTTTGTCGAATTTCACTTGAAACTATTTCCTTCTTTGTTTATGGCTGAAACTTTCCGGTTTTCCCCATCGTCTAGTGACTATGTGAGCACAGATCTGACATTTTCAGCAAACCGTACATCGAGAAAATGGCGGTGGTTGTTACGCAACGGAACAAGTCTGCCAAATTGTGAGTCCGTTCGTCAAAGTTGCGACTGCCACTCCACATCCATACGTTTTACGCGCCACGAGAAATATCGGTGCAGAAGGGAATGCATAAAATTCCTCTCGAAATGGTTTTGCCAGTTGGCTCCCGCTATTTAGTCACGGGAACTTGGCGAATAGCTGAAAGCATTTAATTGTTCTTGGTTGCTGTTGAAACCAAGAACTTCGACGACGTGTTACGACGCTCGAGAAATGTGTTTTAAATCCTGAATTTGTTTCTACGAATGTACGAGTTTGTTAAGAAAAATACAAGTTTCAGCGAAGCAAATGGTCGTTGGATAGGTTTCTAAACTTTAGGAATTTTCTGCTTCTGATCTTTGTTTTCAACTATGCAATATTTCAAATTTTACATGTTACTTTTTAGTTCTGCGATATTTTTAGTTTCACGCGTTGTTCTTTGGTTCTACAGTATTTGAAATTTCTCCATGAGATTTTGTTAACGACACACCGGGAATCCGGATATCTTAATTATGAAAACGAATAAAAGTAGAATTTAGACGAAATGCAATACTCCAGTGGTATTTTCAGGATTAATGTAGAGCAATTTTTGAACTTGAACTGTTTGTGAAGTACGCAATTGGATTAATATCTGAGATAATTAATCAACGAGTATTTTTCTTAACACACCATATATTAACGACGGTTAAACAACAATTGTATACTTTGAATGTTATTCCATTCACGCGATCCAAGTAGCAATGACGAATTTCTGAAAATAGTTATATCATCAAGCCTGGAACGCAGTAATAAATGCATAGAATGGAGTAATAAATGCTAGCATATAAACGAGCTTATTAAAATACCCTGCATTATTGTCATTCTTTTTTATATGATGTTATATTATATACAGTAGACTGGATATAGAGAAAATCTTAAAGAAAATACATAACAGTAGAATTTCTATTATTAATCATTTTTCTATTATTCAAAACCTTTCAAATCACAAAATTCATCATATGCAAATGTGTTACTTCCTTTCCACGAAAATTGCTCACACGAGCTGAATAATTAAATATCCTATAGTAGAGACAATCTTGAACAAAATTTATGCCAAAGATCGTTCGTCACAAATTTCAAAATTCATCGTATACAAATAATACTTTAATTTGACATAAAGATCGCTCACATATTTCTACCAAAGATTATTCCAATCTTCTCAAACTTCCAAATTGATCATCGCGCAAATGACACTCACTTTAATTTCCAATAAACAATCCCGACTTGAAATTAGTAATTGAATACCGATAAATTGCTCGTCGCCAATCATCTCGATTTACGATAATGGCTGCAGGAGCGAAGATAAACGCTACCTTGCGCATGCACACAGCTTGTACTTTGTACGCATTTACACCTCGTGCACCCTCGCACCGTGTTCGATCATCTTTTTTTTACACGATGAATTTTATCCAAATCGAACGCAAAATGGAAGCTCGGAAATACAGAAACTGAGAAAAAAAAAGACGGACGATATATCGGTTACGTAACGTTGTAAATTAATGATTACAACCCTTCACACGATTGACTAGAAAAGCTACGAGCGACTGATATGAAAGTTTCTCTCCCCCAGTCGGCGAGAAGAGGATCGAGAACGCCGAGAGAATGTGAAGTCTCGGGAAGATCTACGACATAATTACACCGTGCATCGCATTTTTCCATCACGCGATGGTCTTGCATTAAAAGCAGCGATTCTAAGCCAGCGATCAGGCGACTTTTACTTTGCAAACACGGCAGGGTCAATTCGTACCTGATCTCCCCCCTCCCTGATATATCATATTCGTGCTTCCATATTATATATCTGATTGATCGATGTAACCAATGTGTGTCTAAGAAGACGTTTCCTTTTAATTCTCTCGGATCGTTTAGGCGTTCGCCGAGTTATTCGATTATTTTGAGTTTTATGAGATGATTCGATTGGAAACAATTTGCAGACGTAATAATTTTACAGAAGAACAATTTTAAAATATATCGCCAATGCACATCGAGTGAAAGGAACAGAAAATAAAAAGTGGTCTTATCATATCTTTCTTGTATGGTTTTCATAGTTGCGATTCAACGATGCCTACAGAAAGAGGATATTCGATGTTGTAATTTCTAACGATGTTGCAAGAAAAAGATATTTCAGTATAAAAAGGTTATATTGATTTTCAATTTAATTTATATTCTTGTTACGTCTTTAGTCTTTTTCTGTGTTGTAAATAATTTGATATGTTTATTTATTTACACGATCATAAATAGTAGTAGGAATCGATTGAAGCATATCTAGCGAGGAATCAAATCAATGCTGTTTTAATTAACAATAATGTTTCGTATAAACGATTGGATGTTCTACAAGTATGGTACTAGGATCTTCCCAAGCTGATCTTTTAATCTTCGCTCAATTATATGGTACAAACTGTTAAACAAGATAATTGCTGGACCATTAGCTGAAATGTCTTCATCGTGCACTAATGTTTCTAATACTCCTAAAGCTACCCGATAAAGAGACTTACTACTTTCCTCTTCGTTAATCAATTCTGTTACTACTTTACTTATTAAATTACCCAAAATTTGTACTACTTTTTCAATTGCTATAAACGATACATGTAAAAAATCTTTTAAGCCAACTTTTCGAGTTTGCACAACTTAATACATATCTATGTTAACATCAAAATTATCAAAACACAACTGTAGATCACAAAGTTCTATTCCGTTAAAAGATTCGTCAAATTAAAAGTTCTCTAGCCGCTAGCCAGTTTCATTTTCTGTAAACAGTATCAATGAATATTCTATTCTTGGAATATTCATATTTTCTCGTAAATCTACCAAATTAAATTTCTTTGCATATAACAGTTTCACGTTAGTTATCGATAGATTTAATATCAAACATGACACTTCCTGCAATAACCTATCACGACGAAATGAACGAGCGTGAACAAGTTCAGAACTAAATTGTATCATTTTTTCAATTAATCAGTCGCATTAAATTCCTCGTTTCCTCGCTCTTCTATAACCATAAATCTCTCACCAGAATTTCCCAAATCGAAGAGAAGAAGCAATTCAGAGTGGAATTTTATATTTTGCTAAGAACCTACGAAAATTCTTTGGCAACGATTTCAGATGACTGCTAGATTGATCCAGTCAACACAGTCAATAACCTCACACGGCAAAGTAAATGACAACGAGGAATTCAGAAGAGGAAGTTTCTTTAGTTACGGACAAAGCCAAAATTCCGGAAGAAGGAAGCGTTTTCGTGGTAATGCAAAAGTAAAAAAGGAGGAGAAGAAACCGAAAGCCCAGGCGATTTGGTCGCGCTGAATTTGCCTGGCAATTCGCTCGTGCAAACGATAACGTCCGACTCGCTTTCGTTGTTACCGTTTGATTGATCGCGGCCGCTACTCGATGATCCACGGCGAGGCACCGTTTACGATTTGTACTCGTCATGTCGCTTTCTACGATTCGCAATAGCGCCGTCTAATGCACGCCTAAGCCGCGAATCTTCAGCATGAAACTCAACGGAATCTTCTGATTAATCAAAACTTTTTACGACGCCGTGATCTAAATCGAAGTAGAAACCAATGATACTCGGCGACTTGCGCCATCGAGATCGATACGTTTACTACGGGGAGTTTCAAAATTTTTTCGCAACAGCTCATCGACGATCATCTAGAATCCACTGGTTGTGGATGAATAGCATGATTTCAAGCTTTCGACTCTGTTAGATAGTCCTTCGATAATTGCTTTTAGTCCTTTTTTCCACCTGCGCTTCTTTTCCTAACGTGGAGCGATAGGAACGGGATTTTTAGCGATGAAAAACCGTTTCGTTTAATTATGATGTGGTTGTATGGTGTGGAAGTGAGATTAATAGAATCATGGAAGTTGTGTTTGAAAGAAATTGTTAATTGTTTATTAAGTGGATGTTTTCACTGTGAACTGTGATTACCGCGCTATGACTATTTCATCATGGACGAACGATTTGAAGAGGAGATTAATCGTTTTCCTCAAATTGTAAAGTAGTAATCTTGTTTGAGTAGTAACGCAATACTTTTAAGCTGTAATTCAATCCTAACTAAACTGCACGGAGAAGTTCCAAGTTAAATTAAACCGTTAAATAAAAAAGAAATTTATAACTCAATTTACCAAGTCAAGATCATTCAAATTTTTAATTCGCATTTTACGCAATTAACTTACCGAGATTAGAGGAACTTTGTTTTTCGTTTAAAATTAATTTCGGATATCAAATTTTCACGGTTAATATCTTCTGTTCATTCGCGTTCTTAGTCTCGTTTGACAAGCAAATATTATCAGCTCGCGTAATCACAAAGTTGGAGCGTAGACCAGTCGTGATACTGTACGCGGCAACAGATTATCATCAGAGAATCATCGATACAATGTGATTTACGTTTGTCGCCAAAGAATTTAGCCGAATTATATAATCAATTACAATATTCTGATCGTCGTTGAAATTCTCATGACTTTCATAACCTTATGCAATGAAAGTGCGGTACGCGCGTTTCTTATGTAACGAAAATCGAATGTCCTTTTGGCATCACACAATTCGCTTGCAAAAGGACTTTACGCCTCTCGTTCGTGCATATCTTTGATTCTTGAATCTTCTTTAAATCTTCCTTGAATACATTACGTTTCAGCGTTAGCAGAATGTCAATTTCGTTTCTATTACTGTTAGAATTCTTCAACTCGATTAACATAAGATTCGTACAGATGACCTTAACTGAAGCCAAACTAGACAACTCTATTTTATATGAAATTGTCAATTTCATTAATCAGATACACAATTAATTACGTAACATCTCAAAGAACAAGAGACTTATTCCTACGAATCTATTTATTACAGGGAATAATATAAATAATTAGGTAAACGACAATAAATAATCATCTCAGGCCTATTTAAATAATCTCAATACCAGCTCTTTAATTCACATATAACATAGTTCATTACGACACAAAGTTTCTTACGATTTCCATGCGATTCGATTTCAATTCAACCCTAACGAATCCAGCCTAACCCTAACCTACCCCAAAATGAAAAGAAGACAGAAGATTGAGGGATTAAGGTTAAGTTTCATTCCGAGTATGTTACGCGTTCTCTAAATTCATCCTGATTAAGATTTGACAGTAGAACACGATAAATTCATCAAGAGATCCTAAATTCTTTCAACCACCTCAACGAACTGTCGAAACCTGTTCAACCTGTTCGTCCTTTTCTAACATCAACCTTCCAAATCCTACACATAATATCCTCTACCTCCGACTCGCCTTCTGCCTGTCTGAATCCTATCTCACCCTATTCCATCGAACCTAATAACGAAAGAAAACTGGAAAACTAGAAAAGCAAGCGCGAACACAGCATAAGAAGCCAGTCTTAATTAGTCAATTCGATGGAAACGGCGATCTTATCCGTACTTATGGATTAATCGCGGGGTTCGGGTGGCGACTTTGTACGTCACGTTATTTCGGAGAGCGCGGAGAGACAATCGATGTCTCGAATCGAGGGCAGCAGCCAGCGGCTCGTTTAGAGAAAGGAAAGTCAAACGTGGACGGGAGTCTACGCCTCCTCCTCCCTCCTTCTCTCTTTCTCGCTCTCTTTGCTCCTTTTCCTCTTCTTCGTCGCCGGATAACCGCCTCTCCTGTTCTCTCTCACCTGGAGGTTGTTAGCTCGAAGTCAGGTAACTTACATTGCCTCTCGCCCCCTCCGCTGTGCCGTTCAACGGCCAACGCTTTTGGGGAGCTTTTCCACCACCATCAGCCACTGTGTGTACGTAGTCGATAAAGAACTACACGGGAACACGCGTCGAGTGAGGTTACCGCATTATATGAAACACTCGGTCAGTAAGTCTCTAACCAACAATCACTCGACACCGAGCACATCCAGTCAGTGGTCACTGACTACAACGGACAGACCGAGTCAGTAGAAGTGGCTGACTATCGTCGTACTGTCTAAGACAAATGGTGACCAGTCGAATTTGTCTGACCAGGTCTATGGAATTCGTCGTTTCGTCCCGTATCGTCTTTCTTCCCTTCGTTCTTCCTTGAGATACTTTGACACAACCCTATCTTGGGTTTTTCCTATCTTCGTCCGTGGAGGATTATTGAAAATAATCGTGGTTCGAGCAAAAAAGTGTGTCGAAAGTGCTGCTCGAGTTCGCCGATTCTGAACATTCGTCCTTGAACATCGTTCGGCGAGCATCTGCTCGGTTCGGTTTACTGGAGATCGGCCAGCAACGTGGAGCACGTGGAGGCAAAATGCACAGGTAAGCTATTGTTAACGCTTGGTTGGTACGAACCACTTGCGATTGATTTATCCCGCTTATTTGTGGCCAGAGTATCTTTTCGTTTTTCTCTGTGTTAACGTTACTCGTGGTTAAAGGACGCAATTATTAGGACGTTAGAACTGCCAAATCTATAAATATATATTTTTAAGCTCCATTGTCAGGTTTTTTGTTTATAGACGCATGAAAAGTACGAATGTGGAATTACAAAAATTAATGCGATTTTTATCTAAGTAGAAATATGATCATTGTTTGTAACATACGAAATATCGGATTTTGATGATATCAATTTTCTGAAGTAAACATTTCCCTTCCTTTCGTAAACATTTTTCACTTTTCGAGGATCATTTCATATGTCGCCCTAGAACCGAGAATTTCCTTCTTCGTACGTGATTTTAATTTTTTAATTTCTACGCGTATAAACATATATATAAATCTTTTAAATATTTACACGTATCATTACATATAAATGTATATAAATCTTGTTTGGGATTCAGCGAAATATGACTTATTAGAAATTATATATGTCATATATTACTACTTCTATATCAATTTACTTCCATCGCATCACTTCCATCGTAATCATCATTAAGAGTACAATAATATTAACTTACATATTAAAGTTTGGTAGTTCTCATGTTAGAAAGATTCGTTCTATTTAAAACGTAATCACTGAGGCATTAGATGTTTCGTGTTTCACGTTGATACTTTAATGTTAGAACATTAGATGAGATATCGATGAGAAGAAAGCTTGGCCTTTCTCAATAGATCCTGTTAACGTTACTCGCAATCGTTCACAAAACAAATTAATTGCTAGAATGTTCAAAGGATTCTACCAGTTCGAGCAGCTAAAAGCTAGGAAATTAGTCAACGTACACCTCACGAGATCAGCACAAATTTTCGCGTATATTTGTCCCCTTTCTTCCTCTCTCAGTCTCATTATTAGTCGTTTCTAAAACGATCTGATCATTAGACCATCAATACGATCCCATTACCATTAAAAGGATCCCTCCTTCAAAGAATAATCGCTGAAGAATAAGAGAAAGCTGTTTGATTCGCAGCTGAAAAGAAAGATTGATATCGCTGACGGTAATGTATATCTAAAAGAGCAGTAATAATGATGTAATCGTTACAGTGTTAGCGTCATGTTTAACCTAAAGTCTTCAAACAAAACAACGTCTAAATAGTCTACTTACACTTCACAATTACCATTCGTGGAAATTAACGACCGATAAACGGCGCTCTCTTGCATCCATGTTTAAAGTATTGCGTTTTTCAATGCACGCGTAATGAAAGCTGAACTCAGCACGAGAACAATTACAATTGCCCCTAAAAATGCATTCTGGCGTAATGCATAATTACGGTTAATCACGAGCTGGCTGCTTTAAAGGATCGCTCTATTTTCAATGCAGTTCCGTTCAGTCAGAGAGAAACACGATAAAAGAAACACGATTCGACGATGACACAATTGTCGAAGGGGCTGCTGCGATAAGGAGGCAGCTTCATTTTTCAATAACTCGCGTAAACCAACAGAAATCGATGTAAAGTTAAATTACTTTCTACAAACGTGATTTAAGTTATCAGTGATCAACTGATATTCGTAGTAATAAAATTTCTAACTATTTTGAGTATGAAAGCTCTAACTTTCTTTCTCTTTCGATGAATATAATTGAAGATTACAAGGGAAAAACGTGATAAATCGTATTTCTTATTTTCTGTGGAAAAGCAATATAATTGAAAATGAAATATGTATCTTTTTAAACATATCCTTCGTACGCTCCAAAATTTAAAAAATATTGCTCGACATAATAATAAAATGTTACAGATACAAGACATTAAAGTATTACTCTTTTTATTATACCTTGTTAATTATACGTTTGACTTCGTCAAGTATTCGGTTCTTTTTACGAAACATCTTTAAACTTAATAAGTTGTTTTATAATTTTTAATTACGTCGTATTAAAATTCCCCCGTTTAATGATAACGTGATATTAAAACCAGGAAACGAGCAAAAGTGTACTTAACATGTTTCTTTCCTGCGATATTTAATTTAAATATGGCAGCTGGCTCTTGATCGCTGCGAAATCTTTCAGTCGTTCGTTTTCTCGGCACGTTTCCATCGATAACGAATTCACCAACGATCATGGAAATCGATTTTATGGTTTACACTTAGAGACAAAAACTAGCGGACAGGTAATGGAAATGGGTATCAATGGAGCTCATTCGAGTTAATATAATTAACTTTTATTTATTATTACATTTTGAAATTTTAGTACAAAAGCCTTTTGCGATTGATGCTTATCTTACCTAATTTCATCAATTTTGAATTAACCGACTTGCCAAATAACCGACACGTATCATCATAGTACATGGATTATTTAGCAAATAATCGAAGTTAGTATTTACATTTGTGTGCAAATAAGCCGTTGTTTAACAAAACTTCACTGATACCTATTTCCATTACCTCTCCGCTCATTTTTGTCCCCGACTTTTATCCAAAAGGGCAACGTCGACGCCGGGACCGACGTACAATCTTATCGAGAGAAGAGCGCATCGCGAAATTGGATTCGATCATTCGTTGCATCGAGTTGGTAAGAAAAGTGAAAGGATCCGCGATAGACGCAGCGAGAAAGTAATCCACGATGTTTATTTCGATCGGACCTCTTATCGTAATCGAGTCTCGTACGCGTAACGCGTAATCTAACAGTGTTATCAGTCGTTTCTATCGGTAAACCGTATTAACGATTTTAATCTATAAGTGAAATTCAAGTGAAATTCTACGCGCGTTTACGCACTTTCACTGGTGTTATGCACACAGCGGATGGTTATTTTGTTGGTACTCTTATGAACTTGATTGAGGAAGCTTGAAGTAAATTTCAAACATTTACGCATTATAACAAAATTCATTGTGCACGTGTAATTTACCTTGAAACGAATCAAGTTAGAAATTTTGTCTATGTTGAAATTCACTGATTATAGAATGAAAATATTTCGTTATTCGTACGTGGAAACAAAATCAATAAATTTTGAAAAATTCACCTAGTTATTAGACCATGAACTTTTATGAAACTTCGTATTTTCCTGCAAGTAACTATCGTTATAACCCTGTTCGGTTTGGTTCGAGTACTTGTAGTTTCGTATGTTTTCAGAGCCTGCTTGTTCTCGACTTTACAGCTTTCGCTGGCTTCCGGTACGCCGCGCCGTACGATTTCTTACGTTTCTCGATCCGATTTCTCGGCGTTACGCGGTTAGAATACCGGGCCAATTTACGTAAATTGTCGTGATAACATTTACATATCTTCGTACGAAACAAAAGAGAAAAGATCAAACACGCTTCACATAAATATAATGGAATACAGCAATCCCCTTCTATGTTTAATCGGCACAAAAATACGGGCAAATTAAATTCAAATCATCGCAAATGACTAGACCGTGATTGCTTATGCTTGAAAAAGAGCGAAAATGAAACAATAGAAGAGGAGGCAGCGAAGTAGAAAATTAAATAATCGTCACTCGTAGAAACTGTTCTAGCGTTACAACGATGATCGTTACCGTGACAAGGATGCTCTATTGTCGATCAGTTGTCCATTATTGATGTATTATCGATCGTGTTACCAACGATGTAATTGCGAGGTATTATACTTTGTTCGATGTTGCGCTTCAGGGATCCGTTGCAGAGAGTTACGCCTCTGATTTCACAATGATTTCGTTGATGAACTATTATTTACAGATATTTATAAAGAATTACAATCGCTCCATTACGCTGCAATCGTTGATTCCCCATTGACAAAGCATATTAGTCATTTCGTAATGATCGCTGAATGTTACGTGCAAGTGGGTGAAGAAACAGAAAGTTCGGCTCAATGCTTCCAGCTTATTTCTATTTCATTTTAGAAGAATATTTCCTGAACGTAACGATTTGTCTGATAAATGATATAACTACGAACAGAATAATTCTGCATGGAAACTCGCATAAGAAATGCGACACGAAATGCTTTAATACTCGAAACTCCCGTTGTAAAAATTTTCTTCGAAAAATAATCAAGAATAAGTAACGTAATAACTTTTCGTTGAAAAAATTCCGTTTAAAAATGTTTCATCTACTCGTGCATCTAATTACATTTCGTCAGTAAGTCGCAGTTTTGTTGACAATTGCAGAAAAATCCGCGGTCTACTAATCGTACGAGAGAAACACTAGCTTCTTTGCTTTCTGGTCACTTTGCGTGGCCTGCGGCACGGACGAAACGTGCCGATGCTTAAAACCGGTCGCGACGCATTCGATTTCATAAGGTCTATTGACCGATTGCCTTTAGTCAATGACTCTAGCTGAACCGACGTGAATACCACTCGAGGAATCCCCCGTGAATCGTATCGAAACACCATAAATCTCGCAAGTGCAGCAGGTATAGATTACTCTAGAATCTAATGAATTCGTGGCTTGCGTCTTGTGACTTTTTCCCTGTGTGTTTCTTAGAGAAACGGAGGAGTAGCATGACAGAGATTCTTTGGCACGTGCATAAAATTGATAACATAGACGTAGGAGAACTTGTTGAAAAGCAATTTCACTGGATGATTCCTAATGAAATAGAGATAGGATGAGAGGTAATCGAGTTTGGTCAGAATATCTGAGCGCAGGATGTTCAGCAAGGAGTGGCGCATCCAAGAAACGTTCATCCATCCAAACACGCATCCAGAAAACAACATCAAAGTGAAATATACCATAAACTTTTTAAAGTAACTTTTTCAAATGCAGACATCAGGACACGTTGTAGTATCGTATAGTTACACAGAAATTGATTATCACTTTGCATTTTTAACGATTGAAGAAGATGAAGTTCATTTATCATTCTTCATATGTAATTGAATATCGAAAACTTTGAATTTGACTATTTCATATGCAAAGCTAAGCTTGTTGAAGAAGTCAGATTTTAAAAATAATATTCTACAGAAGCTCCGTGTAAAAATTGACAAGCGCAAATTTACGAGAGAAATCTTACGCGTTCTGATTTTTTTTTTTATAAATAATTTCTTATATTCCTCTTCAACTTCTCGATCTTTTATACAAAATTTCAAACTTGACTACCGTATCAAACATGCTGTTTTATTTCAACGTATATCGCGAATACTTCATGCAATTCCTCGTTATACCATAGGGAACAACATCGCCGTAGTGCAAATATACATAGTTCTCATTCCACCACGTATGCAGTTTCTTCATCCTGAATTCATGCATCGTCGGGAATGGGCGAGCACGTGCTCATTGCAGTAAGATATAAAAACAGATTGATCTACATGATTTCATTTTTGCATTCATAAAAAAATAAAGCAACAGTATAAAATTACAAATTCTGAAGATTCTTTGAACCTCACGAAAGTCAAGGTATACTGCCGCGTTATTCATCGTCTCTCGAAATTGTGCAACGAATAATCGATGGAAGAAACTACAATAATTACACAAATTCAGCGCCTAAGGTTTTGCTGGTTTATACATTTGCGGATCAATTTTCTGCTATGGAAACGAAATTAAAAAATAGATTATATCACGTTGGATTGATCGTTAGAGGCCAGATATGGAAGCTAAATGTTTTTCCTTTCCATTCTTTGACGTTTCGAGTTGGTAACGAGCAGGCTGAATTTCTAAACTCGATGTTTCAACTGGCAAACTGTTACATAATATCGATGGTATTCTAGTTGGCTAATCGGTAGTCGGCCTTACTAATTAATACTTTTATTTGAAAAAATCGTTAAATACATGTTTTATTGCTTGTATTCGAAAATGTTTCTAAACGAACGTGATTCACAGCTATGAGACATTTATGTTTGCTCGAGATCAGTCTAATAACACAATATTAAATAAAATAAATTTATATGATTATATCGTTCAAATTTCTAGCCAATATGAAAATGTGTATAAAAGTTACAAGATATTTACTGGAAACACATATCTGGTAAGAAATTAGTATACAGCATATGAATAATCGCCTTAAACATATAATAAGCGTTAAATATGGTCCACTGAATATTAAGGTTTATTAATGCAATGGATAATTGATTGTTTAAATAATTTTGTGATGTCTGCGAAATATATTCTTGTACGAAATATCTTGCAATTTCAAAGTACATATATTCTCAGATCTATTTCGAACTTCACTAACTTCATCAAATTTCGAAATGTTTCATACAGCACACGTAATACATTCATGAAAGATGTCGAATAATTTCGCTAACCTGTGTATGGTAATCTCAATTTACAATTGGTCATAAAGAATATAGGATCTTACGGTGTATCTCATTGATCCTATAAACGGATAAATCAAACGCGCGACGTTCTGCGCTAACGAAATAAACTGAAAATTCATCCAGGCTTATTATTCAACTGGTTCGACGAACCGATCAACATCGAGACAGACACATCAGACGGACTAATCCGAGCAGATAATTGTCGGGGTTTTAGAATAAAAGGTGAATGTCCTCGGACCAGTTTTCCATCTGAATATAACGTAGAAACGAGCGCAATGCATAATTTTCGATGAAACCAACGAGAAAATATCACTCGGTTACAGTTATACGTACACGACCGCGATAAATAAATCGACACTCGGTTGCCTCCACGTCCAAGGTGGACACATTCTCCCGAGACTTGGTCGAAACCAATGTTACTTGGAATAGAATGGAACAACAAGCATTTGCATCCGCTTTGCAATGTAAATAAAGCACGTAGTAATTGATCGTTTTTCTCGCCAATCATTTTTTACTTTCTAATCCCACGATCATAATCGTTTTTTAACTTCCTCAAGTGTTACATTTACGTTGCCATAGCGAAGTTTCGAGCCACTCTTTTCAAACCCAATCCTTTGTAAAAAGGTTACGAGAGTATTCTGATCGTTCATAAAGGCCAATAATGACGTTTCCATTGCTTTTATTAGCTGCCTATTTGTCTACCTGCGTGTTGTTGCGAAAATTTCCACTTAAACGAAGAAATTTACTTCGAGGAACTGTATTCAAATTAATTTCCACCATGGCATTGCCAAATTAATTTACCTTCCATTGATATTTACCTAGCCACCATCAAACTTCTAACAATCGCAGATTTCATTAAACCAACGTGTAATTCACGTGTAATTCCCCAAAATTTGAAATCCGGTTCTAAGAATCTTTCGATCAACTCATAACGAAAAAGATCAATCTGAAACACGAGTAACTATCTACTGTCATAAATATCTTCCTAACCTATGTAAATCATCCTTTCTAGTCATTTATTACCCATTTATATTTTATTATTCCAAAGAATGATATTTCAACGATTCGCAACTGTGTACATTGCTTCCAAATTACTTATCATAAGTATTTACTAAACCTAACTTCCTAAATAATAAATTGTTGAAGCAAAATCTACAGTTTACTAAGAGTTTATTAAGAGTTTACAGTTTACCAAGTAATTCAAGAATTCAGCAATCCTTAACGCAAAAATCGATTACGAAATACCATGAAAGGGGTGTGAAACAAAGTGATTGTCAACAGCCGCAAACACAGGCTACAAGCGATTTCGGTTGAATATTCGGCCGTGATTGGTTCGCGATATAATCCCGATGCCACAGAGAAGATAATCGTCGTTGTTACAATGTTGCAGATCCGTGATAGGGCGGACACGATCCGCGATAATCGGGCTCTTGCTGCTACTGGCGACCTGGCGAAACAACGATAGCTGCGACGGCCTGCAATATCAGCCGGTCGAGGTTTATGCAAACGGCGATGACTGCGCGTTGATCCTCAGCGGGCCAGGAAGGACCAGCGTCTTCGATTACACATACAATTTGCTACGTGGCTCCTTGTAAGTAACGTTAATATCACTGCAAATACGTATACACGACGTATAATACACACGAATGCTTTGATACTATTTCGAACAGGATTGTTCGACTATATATTATATGTAGAGTGAGGTAAACTCGAGCGAACCGCCGTGGGCGAAGATTCTTTTGCAGTTGATTTATTAGCCGGTGCTCTGGGTACATATCTATATTAGTTTGTTACGACATTCTCCTTAGAGGGTTCGAAGAATGTTTACCGTGATGGGACGTTTCTTATGTTTGAAAAGATTATGTTGTTTCGACGGAGATGAGAATTGGAAATTAAACTGTTACATCAAACCGTCAAGATTCGTTTTAATGTTTCCTTTTAGAGAGATATTGGGATATTGGGAAACGCAGACAAGTATACGTTCTTGTCTAAGCATCACTAGATTGGTTTAAGTCACTAGATCAATTTCAAATATGTAATTATTTAACGTTCAATATAATTTGATATGGAACGTAGAATGTAACTCATCAGCGCATATTTTACAATTTTGCAAAGAAATAGATTAATATGATATATGATTGCAACAATAATTTGAAACTCATAAAGAATCTAATAACAGATCAGACGTTACGAATCCGACACGATATCCATTGCAATAAAAAAAAAAGAGATATTTAACGAGGGTTAAACACTCAAATATCATATGTATCATACAAACAGATCTAGTAACATCTCCTTTCAATCGGCAGAAGTTTGAGGCAAAAGACGCAAACTCTAACCCCAAGGCATATCTTACGATGTGTAATATTGCAATTATCGCACATTTCTCCATTGATTACAATCTTAATTATAGCTCGATATTAAATCCGGCAATTTGTCGATAAGAAGTTAACGATCGCCGCTGGTAAGCTCGTTGTTACGCGATATTTTCCTTGTACCGATCCTTCTACCCGATCTCTGTTACCATGGTACGTTCAAAAGGCACGTGCAACGTGTAATTATGTCCTTCGGATGTTTCACGTGGCTTCGGGTTGGCCGAATTAAAGCATGATCTTACACAAGACCTGCAAGACCTCCACCGATATTTTCGAGGTCTAGAGAAAGCAGGAACAACAGTCGATGGCGACTGAACTTTCACTATCCATCTAACCTTTGTTGCTGAGATAATATTAGATTACTATCGCATAAATCGCCCAGCGAAATATCTTTCTCAAACTCTTCCCACATAGCGGGCCATGTATGTCATAAAACAAACTTTCATTCACTTCCTGTTATATATATATACATGTGTATACAAGGTGTGGCCGAATAACACGCAGAAGCGGGCACGAGGTAATCCCTTGTGAAAAAATAAGGACAAAATATGGAACAAAATTTTGTCACTTAAGCTTTAGCTTTCGAGAAAATCGAGTTCGAATTTGTTTAGTTAAGAATCGATCTAGTACTTACATGCGTATGATAAATTTTCAAATTTATTTTTTCGGACACAAAGCGTCTCGAGAAAAAATTTTATTCTGCATTTTCGACTTATTTTCACACGTAGAATGACCTGCCGCCGATTATTTAGCCCTGTCTAGTCCGGAATTAGTCACGTTCAAGAATATTTGATAAGTTTTCAAACTCGATTTTCTCGCAAACTAAGACTTAAATGGAAAAATTTTATTTTATCGTAAGGAATCACCTCGTGTGCCTGCTTGTACATGTTATTGTACAATTCAAGATATCTGCTATATACATACAGTTATTAGATCTACTATTTATTATTGGTGTATCTTGTTGATACATTACGATGCCATTACTTCCTTAATTTTTTATTATTTTTCTGATAAATGATATAATTCCTTCTACGTTTGGAATATTTAATTATTTTGTTCTTGGGAATAATTCAACATCCTCTATATAATTGTATGGAAACCTCGAATAAAAATCTATAGCATATTCTGGTTAAAGTTGAATCAACAATGAAGTACGATGTAACGTGGAGCACGAGAAGCGCGTTAGATGTTTGAAACTCATGAAACAATGTAACTTAAAAACTGTTTTCCACAAAATCTGCTAAATAAGTTTTAGATTTTCATTGGAATTTTCCTTGCTACCTAAAATGCTAAAATATTACCTTGCTACGATCCTCTAGTTATCATATGTATTTCAGCCTTGATTCCACTTCAGCAAACAAAAGTAATAGCATTTGTCTCACAGCTGTCCGCCTCGTGATAACTTTAACATAGTTTAATCGAGTTACTGAACGCTTGATAATGATTTATCATAGCGAAATAAAAAGTTCACTTCTGCAACATGTAACCGTGAGAACACGTAATGAGAGCGTACCGTTACACATCATGGAAAACTTGATCTCCTTTTGTTTATCGATGCGGATAATACAATGAAATACTGTTGTAACTACTAGTTACAGAACCTTGAAACGAAATATGGAGCTGTACGGTGTTTCTTGACATTTTAAGAAAGCAAGAACGACGGAGATCGTTCGAGGAGAAGAAAACGATGAAATGGCTATGAAATTGACGGGAAAGAGATAAAGTTGTTGCGTTATTCATGATAATTATTATAGAGACTCGTCTATTTCCTGACAGATATACAACGACCACTGATACATGAATTATTAATAGGAAATCGATAACAAGCAGACCGAACTTGCTGATCAACTTTAAGTTACTGTCTCTGATTATAATACAAAAGGTGATCGTCGTTTTAAACAGGTTCAAAAGATATCGTTATTCGAAATGCTCCACGAAACCTTTACGTGTCTATTTTCAACATATTTACGATCTTCACTTTTACTATAGCTAGCTTCTTAATATTCGTGAAAGTGGAAATGTATCTCGTGATTGAATTCGTATAAAATACACGAAAGTATAAGGGCGCTTGGATAGTTTGAGACTCTATAACGAGTTATAATCCATCGATTGGTGTGAGTCTGAGGGAAACAGAACGTAATAGAAATGAACGAGTATCGATATTTCTAGATGCAATAATATAATCATAATTATTGAAAATGTAAAGATATGCTGTCACGACATTACTAATAGGACAGAAGAACTCGATGATCGATATTCTAAGAATTCTTATTGAGAAAGAAACTATACGTGAAATTATTAAACGAGGATTATAGCTTGAACTATGTATATCTATATCATCGATGAAATTTTACAAGTTATAAGTTACGAGTCATCGACATCGATAAATTCTGTTGCATAACGTCAACAAATTTGGTAATAAGACAAACAGCGTTTCGCAAGTAAATTTTACAAATTACAATTAATCTGATTGGGATGGTCGACGTAAGATTGCAAAATTATAAGAAATCAATCTATGATTTATAATTAAAAACACGACGTTAGCGAATTATTCCAGAAAAGGACCTAGAATCTCAATGGAACAAGAAAAGTACTTTTCTTCATCGTCCTAATAGTTAGAAAACTACTGCAAGAATAATGAGTGACATTTCTACGAGGAGTTTAAGATCTCTGATCGAACGTCGCATTATCTACAAACATAACGACGTACAAATCGTCCAGGAGATTCCTGTTGCTTTGCAAACATCTTGCCTAACGCGAAATCGATTTATTAATCCCATTTCTGGACGAAGATTCACGAGACGCTGTATCGTCGCGACAGAGCATGATTCTGTCAGTTCTAACGAGGCATAATGCGATTGCATCGTTTCCTCGCAATTACCAGATTCGAACAGGCTACGCGTGCCCGTGTACCCCATAAACGTTATTGCACGTTAACGCGAACGAACGTGAGTTGTCGGCGGCTCGTGCAGTCACGATTAAATCTTCCGATCGCGAAAAAAAAAAGAAAACCGTCACGGCTATTCGTGATCCTTTTGAGGACGACCGCTAATAAAACACGACAGATCTGCTTGGGATAAAAGGAAGCAACGATCCGGTCGCGAATCCGCCACGTTCAAAGATGTAACGAGGATAATTAGAAAGTTCCATGCAATCATGCGATCTGATAATGATGCATTGTGAAAATTTACTCTGCAACGCGTATATTACCTTTCCTTCTGCTTCGTTTTTGAAAATAACGAAACCTTACTTTCCAATTTTCGACTTTCTGTATTTTTTCTTTCTTTTTTTTTTTTTTGTAAGATAATGGAAATTTTCCAATGGTTGGAAAAAATATTTGCACACGAGCTTCATTCTCTAAACGAAACGTTTTTTTTATCAGATTGTACATTTCAGTTCTAGAATATAAATTTTGTATACTTATAGGAAAATACTTGATGGTGCGAAATTTAACACACTTGGCCTTAATTAGAAGGTATGTAGAAACAGTTGAAAGTACGTAGAAATACATTTTGAATACGAGAAAGTTTGCTTGCTTTTTATCGTTTCCGAGCGTGTGTTGCACAATTTGGAAAAATTCTATTTCTTTTCAACGGTAAATCTCTTAGAAAGTTCTCACTTTTGAAAATTCCAGTTGTGTATGATGATAGTTGGGTTCTAAGCCTATAATAATATCCACAAGCGTTCCGATAGTATGCTATCTGTTTACAATTACAGAATGCACGTGTAACGACACGATATTGCATGGTATCTGCTCGCTGGAATCCATACGTTTGTCTAGGGAGGATAGAAGCTGCCCGAGGACAAGATATAATGGCTCACGGCTGAGAATGCAGCAAAACGAAACACGCGACCTATCTGTGCGTTACACTTGCACTTACTAACCTCGGTGAAAGCCAAATCGACACATGATCACGCGACTCGAATATTTTCGCAAGATATCGCCGTTACGGAGCAATGAGCCCGGTTAAAAGAATTTTCCCGGAGAATTTCCACGTCCACGGTACAATGCTCCTGATTAACGATATCGCGACGTTGTTTGCTTCTATCAAATCGACGTTTCGTTAAAAATTAACGAGACAGTTCGTTCCAATCCTCTCGATCTTCCTTTGGAATTGGAAATCTGTGTATTTCTGAGAAAATAGAATTACACGATCGTCTATAAAAATGATAATTTTCCACTTTGATTCGGAAATTATGAAGCAATGATAGTTACAAGTAAAATAATCCTATACTGCGGTAAATAGAACTGTTATGCACATAAACGAGTCTCTTTAACGATTCGTTGATAATCAAACGTTTCGTATGTTTCACAATCTAATAACAACACGCAAAAGCATATGCAAGTGATTAAAAGTAATTCGTCTATATACAATAAAATTATATAACATTAGCGTGAATGAGTGGAATACTATGCACAATACGTTATTTACGCAGAAGCCGATGTATCATTATAAGACTATCATCATCAATATCAATCATTTGACTTCTGGAAAGCAAAAGGACACTAATCATACACTTTGCTACTAAATATGAGAGATTTGTATATACGCAGAAAGCAGATTTAACAAGCGATATAAAGTTTGATTTCTAAGTAGCTCGTGTGATATAGAGAACAGTGAATGTTTTAATAGTAGCACTGACATAATATGTCACTGGCACAATGGTGTACTAAGAGACGGGCAGTGTTAAGGATAATTTTTCTTGGTCACGAGAATATGTGGAAAACATCGATTCGGTTATCGATACTACCGTTAAGATTCAGCCTTGTACAGCGATACTCTGTCAGCTGATACTGAATGGAATAGAAAATCTATAGCTTGTGCAATTAATACGGAGATCGTGTTCCTGGTCTCGTTACGTCAACAATGAATATTCCGTAATGCGGTGTAACTTTTCAATTTATATTCTATGAATGTGGTTCGTTCCCGTTAGTCTTTGCACAAGGCATGTTTATGGAGCGAGTTAAAGAGACAAAATAGGTTACGAAATATCGGCAAAATAAAGGAAATAATTGAAATGAAGGAAAAGAAATTGAATTGAAAGGGAATTTGAACGCGTACGAGTCAGTAGAAAGGAAAACAAATCTATAAATACAGCTGGAAACTTTCGTATAAATTGCTCGAGCATCTAAAAAGGTTGATCTTTTTTACGAGAAATAGATTCTTATTTTTATATTGTTTAAAGTAAATCACAAGTTCATATTTTCTGCAACTTTTCTGCTCTAACAATTAGACGCAGTTTCAATTTATCAAAGATAGTGCAAGCGTGTTCAAAATGTGCAGCAAACCGTAGCTGCATTTTGTAATATACTTCATACCCGTTCACACGTAAGACTTAACATACTCATTTCTCACTTTACTCTGTCCTCATACCGAAAGTACGTATCGTTTACTTCTGTAGTCGACTGCCAGAAATATATGAACACGATAAATTTAAGGCGAAATACATTGAAGAACGTTTAAAGTATTTCGCAATTTTCGTTTGAAAAACATCTTACGAATTACTGTTAACAATTCCTTTTAACTAATACTAACAACATCGAAATTATTAGTTCCAAATGAAACGTTTCGTTATTTATTATACACGAAGAGGAAATATTTTACGAAGAACACAATCAGAGACATTTTAAGTCTAAAAATTTGAAGAGATGTTCGAAGAAAAATGGTGTTCAATTGTTACGTTAAAGGGGAAAAGATGGCAATAAAATATAATTCGTCGCGAATCGACATCTTCGTATTGATTACAGCGGACACTTAATGATATTTATGTAACGTATACGACGCTAGAATGTTTCTGTTAAATCGCAACGAAAAGCACTTTCTACTTTAAAATTGCTCTCGGCTTCGTTACATTATACGAAATGCACTCCATGTAAGTCATTAAATGGAGGAAACGCGTTTTAAACGTGACTTTTCCTTCTAAGAATCCAGCGTAATCAAAGCAAGTGAATATGCAGAGATTGTTTTTAACGTGGTTGGCTACACGTCGCGTGTTATCACGAACGTTATAACAATACCATTCCTTTATAAAAATCGATAGAAAACGAATGCTTTCCTTAGAGAATCTTCCAGCGTATAGGAACCTATTAAATTATTTGGAAAGTTCGCAGCATTTTCTACAGTTAATTTATTCCATTATAACTCGACATCATAAATTTGACGAAACTCGAAGAGAAAAATCTAATTATTAAATGTATTATCGGTCGATAGAAAAGATATTTTCCAACTAGAAAGAAATCATCTTAAATTCCTAAGATTTAATACCCTCTTATGACGATTTGTTTGAAATGTATATTTAGGTAAAGATATAAGAAAGAAGCGGAAGATTATCAAGAGAAATGCGCGTGCAAAACGCGCTAATTCTATAAAAATAACGAACTCCTTCATTTCCATTTTCACTATGTATTTTCCAAGTAAATGAATATTAGAAAGAAACACCGTAAGAACATCGTAAAAGTCCAATTACCACGATTAGATAATTCGCGATTTTAATAATCCATTTCCTAATCTCATATTTTCACAATGTTTCTGTCTGCGGGCCTTGGAAAATTGGCGCGAATAATAATTTATTAAACGTAGTAGCATACAAGTTATTAGACCAACCGCTATAACGCGAAATTACGCGGGAATGTGCTGTGTTGCAATTAAATTCAGAACGACCCTCAAGTGCATTCTCGCGAATACTTTCAGCATGTTCCCCATTACTCTATTTAATAACGATTGTGACAGGATAATCTGTGGGAAAACGTTCCTGAGCACAAGTAGATTTCAAGGCACAATTTACGAACACCATATGAGCGACAAGAATCTTAATGAAGTTTCACGGTGGCGCATTCGAGCCGTTTAATTGATACACTCCATAAGAAGATGCAATTTTAAGACGACGTACTGAAGAAAGTAACAACCAATTTTGTTGAAAGATCAATCATATTTGGTAACTTCGATGATCGAAGGAAGAGCGAATTAGGAACTTAATTAAATCAAAATTAATATATTAACTGAGTAAATTAATGTACTAACTGCTAACTTACTTATATTTACTGTTAACTTACCACTAGATCTAATGCTGCTACTTATCGTCAAATGGTTGCGTAACGTAAAGTAAATATTGTTGTATCGAAATTTGAGATAACTTGCGAATAATTTTTCATGATCAATCGATGATAAGATCGTATATTATTAAGATAAATAAAAAATACAGGTCCAGTGGAGTAATTTTTTCCAAAAACTCTTCTTTATCTCTAAACATAGGAAACGATACTTAAGATTCATTTAGTGAATTTTGTAACAATTTCCAAGAATTCTCGAAAATGAAAAATTCTTTTCTTCGAAACTAAGGGTCAGCTGTAAAGACTCTTTACTATACCATTATCTAAACATTTGTAAATAGAAACACAAACATATTACGTAATTAAAATCATGTAGAATATGAATATAGGACCCCAAGAAAATACCCAGAATTGAAATAACCAACCCAAGACCTAACAACAAATTGAAATTTCTCAGATTTCTTCATCGAAATTCAACTTTACCTACAATCTTCTCAACTTAGAGTTTCTCCCAAATCATTTGATCCGAATACTAGTTCGTTCGTAATAAAAAAACTAACCTTTTTCAAAGTAACGAAGCCAACGAAAGACACCAGAAAAGAATCACCACCATCGATCATCACGGAAAGCGATCATCTCGCGGTAAGCAAAACCAACCATCGTCATCTGCTTCATTAATTAACCCAGCAATTTGTTCTGGTTAATTGCACACCCCGTCGAGCTTGGTAAAGTCAGAGGCGTGTCGAGGTCCGAAAGCAAAGAGACCGTCAACGAAAACCGGTGGTCGGTCAACCTTCGAACGTAAAAACCACGAGCGGCACGTCAATGCCATCATATTTCGTAGCGAGAAACAAGATATGTCAATTGACGTGCATTTCGCGTGCGCACGGCTCATACATGATAGTTTCGGGTTACCTTGATACAGAATATCTCCAGGCTACGGAGACGTACGCAGGTGCGTGGTGACTTGAGCGAGTCAAAAGCTGCCTGGCTAACGAAAGTAGGCTAAAACGTTAGGTAATTGACTGGAGAAAGAAAAATTGATTCGAGGAACGAAAGCAAGAAATATATAGGGAGAGATACCAGGGATGGTTAAGATCTAAGAACAATAAAACCCGATTCAAGGATCGAGAATACGCGTTAACTTTCCGTTTCTTCATCTTTCAGCCCAGCGACAGCTGGATCGCAGACATGCATCACCTACGACGCTGTGAATCGCGCCTACATCGAAGCCAGAAAACGCATCAGTGAGTGTTAACAAATAGGGAAGGGAAATAAGCAGTAGATGAAAAAGAATTGTTAATTATAATCGGTGCAAGTAATGAGTTACGCGGGATAATTTACCGTGTCGTTTCGTCTGTATGGAAGTTTCCTCGCGATTCAGTCGCGTTTGTCTTGAAACGATTACACCTCTAGCTCGTTATACCATTCATCCTTGGTTAACGCGTTCTTTGTTCGGTCCCGTTCGCGATCATGCTCACGCACGTTTCGTCGGTTCATGCAGATGTGGCGCAACCCAAGAGCAAAATGTGGCGACCGGAGGATCTGGCTACGGTCGGCGAACTTCTGCTGGATATCAGTTCCAACCTTGCTCAAACGTAAGAACTCGTCTATTTCTTTTTTTTCGTTTCTTACTTATTTCAGGGATTTATCAGTTAGGAGTTTTCTAAGTATCTTCAAGCGAAAAAGATTTTCGGAGAGAATCATTAGAATATTGACGATCCAACTGCTTTTATTCACAAGATTCTAAAACAGGATCTGAAAAAGTTATCTATCGCATCGTGTGAAGCTAATCGTAAGAAGCTCCTTATAAATTCTTGAAAAAAATTAGATAGTACATTTAACTAAGCGATAGATGTAAAAGAGGGAAATTTGGCATAGGCGGTTGCTGTAATTTGTTACATCGATAGAAAATCACTAGATTCTATTACAACAGATATGGACTAACCTTCGAGGAGATCGAGAAGAGTCTACCTCTAATCGACACTTCGAAGACTTTGATCCGCGATGTGTGCCCAGCTTTCCTAAGCAACGTGGAGTGTCGAGCTGGGAAATATCGAAGAAACGACGGTCTGTGCACGAATTTACAGAATCCAACGTGGGGCTCCACTTTATCCCCTTTCCAAAGGTAAGCCACAGCTATTAAACTCGTTTATCAATATCCTCTGATGACAAATTTTCATTTGTCATATAGATTGATGAGTCCACGATTTGCGGACGGCTTAACAGCACCTAGAATATCGGAAACAGGTCATGATTTACCATTATCACGAGTGGTGTCACGCACCATGCATCCTGATGAGGGTTATCACGATCACGCTGGCACAGTCATGGTCATCGCCTGGGGACAGTTTATGGACCACGACTATACGCTAACTGGCACCCCTCTAGGTACGATTCCAAACCCGATAATTGTCTAGTTATACGGTATAACGTACGTAGAATAAATTAACGGATGACCAGATTTTGATAGATAGATTCAGGTCCTACAAAATATTCGTTTTGTATATAAGAGTAATATGACGGTTAAAACGACTAATTCGCAAGTTTTATATTTTTCCTACATACTTCTCATTTTGATTTCTGTGGTACAAGTTTTATGATACAGGGAATGATAATTTTAGTATTAGCACACCGACAATTTCGATAGAGATTTAATAACAGATGTAGAATGCAGTATGAGAAATTGGAAATAGATAGTTACTGTAATATATTCTATCACTAGGGGGCTACCAGGGAAAATCAATAAAATTATAGACGAGCAAATTCTGAAAGCAAGTTCTCCATTTACAAACTTTACTTGTGTAGATTTAGAAACACATTTAGAACGCGATATGCTAAATTGTAAATAGACAGTTGCGGTAATATATTCTGTCGCTGAAGGGTTGCCAGACAAAATCAATAAAATTATAGACGAGCAAATTTCCTGCCGGAATTCTGCATTTGCAAACTTTATTCCTGTAGATTTAGAAACACATCTACAACACGATATGCAAAATTTCGTAGAAACATTTGCCATAACTTCTATCGATAGAATTTATACTAAACTTCGATGAAATTCCACGAAACGAAGAAGATCCCTAAAACATACCTACTGTTTCATTAAATTCTAGTACAAAACAAGGAACAAATCCAGCTGTACATAAACTAGAATCATACACGCGTCGATGCAAGACAAATTTCTCTCTCGAGAATAATATCTCACGATTAATCGACGAAATGACATTACAAGGAATGCCAGACAGACGAGAATGGCACGCTATCCTTAGCGAAGGGAACGGTGACCGAGAATTCGCGAGCAAAGAAAAAAAATGGAGAAAGTAACCGAGCCCCAATTTTCAATAGCAAATTACGTAATCGGTGTCGTTTGGTTGAGTTACATCAGCGTGTGCACGGGACGGCTCGTATATAGTAAACGTGTTATAGCAGACGTAGACAGCTCTCAAGCCCTTCTACGTCGAATATTTACCGTCTATCGAAACTAGGGTAACAGCCAGAGAAAGCGAACGATTGCCAGTCAGATAAACCGGTAGGCCGATCATGTGACTACCGTGGTGAAGTTTCCACGGGCCGTACGATCCACGCCAAAATCGCATGCGTCCACACGTTGCTCTCCTGGAACTTGGCAATTAGTGGCACCAGCAAGAAAGCGGTTGCTATTTTGTTGGTATATGGCAATTAATTGGATTGAATCCACGATACGAAATCAGCGACAGTGGTTCGATAGACCCGCGATAGCGAAACAGGTATCGCGTTGGAAAATGAGAATTTCCTGAATTTTTTTCGGGTCGAATGGATTTGCGGGTTAATTAATTATTTTAGAGTTTCAGTTTTGTGCGTTTCCAGAGATTACTGATAGGTATTCAAGACTTTATAATTGTAGTAACAATTATGGATTTGAACTGTTGAAAACTTTCAGATGGTTAGATTTTTTACAACTTAGATTTTAATGCTTGTATTTAGAAAACAGGTGTAAGTACTTTTGATAAAATTAATGTTTATGTTTATTGTAAGAAAAATACGATCGTGTAATTATAAATGATCTGCACAGAGTATACTTGAAGCTAGTGGTTGCGGTGTTAAATCGCGATGATTAGTATACGCATAGTTATCCTTCGATTACGATAATATGATTGATGTTACCTATGAAGTAATTCAGAATTTCTTTACTAAATTTTTCAGCACATTGAAAGAATTTCTTATCGACGATCACTTCTACCGAAGTACATATTGCGTCATTTATAGTGGAACGTATTACGATTATTATACATATTATAGAACACTCGTTTTATGTTCACTGTACGAAATAATTGCGAAGATAAACATCCATAGTGCATTACACTGCTCATTAATAATTAATACGTGTAAATGACGATATGAATAATCATACTCCATATACAAATGTTCCTCATAACGATAGAACAAATCTAAACCATCGTACCAACGATCTTCAATCTTCTTCAAACGGTTACACGCTCTTTCGATGAACGACGATTACCTATCCATTAAACGCGACAGAACAAGGCAACTCTTATCGCAATCTTAAAGGGGCAAGAATTAATTTATGACTTAAGACAACCATCTAATCCAGCTATATATATAAAGAACTTAACAAATACCATCAAGACAATGGGAATTAAGCGAAGTAAAAATTTAAATCGATCATCAACCGCTTAATCTACAAACAGCCTCGCGTGCTGTCTCTTACGTTACTATTCTATCTCGCCTGAAAAATCATTTCCAACATTATGGTACTCGGTATGAGAACAGAATCGAATTCTAAAGATAATGATTCAAATTAATCCTCGTTGGTTTGATGAGATGTTGTCAGGAGGCGAGATAAATTGTTATTGTCCAGATGCAACGTATCAATTTTCTGCTTACTTTATTTGGTAATGATATTATGAAAAAAGGCTTCTTCCGAATGAAAACGTAAGAGATTGCGTAAATTTTCGTTTATTGGTTTTATCTATTAGTAACGACAACGTTCCCTTATCGGCAAGCTTATTCCATGACAAGCAATTTACGTAAATTATCTATTAGAAATTTGCATTAAATATTATCCAAATATACCTCTTAAATATATTAGGCTACATCAATTTGGACATTTCATATATTTTTGCACATAGTGTCGTGTCAATTGATGAACGAAAATTGCAAATAAAATGTCACGTCAATTTGCCTAATTGGCCCTTAACACAGTAATAAACTACGATTTATGCAAGTTCTCGAAAAATTGACCTAAAGGAAATTCCTAAAAAATCCTTATTAAAAGAACAATGCTTGCATGAAGATTTATGTCACTTTTTTACGCTCTCGCGTGCTGTTTCTTACGGTACAATTTTATCTCATCAGAAAAATCATTCCCAACGTTACGGTAGCGAGTTTTGCGGTTCTCGGTTCACGCCTTCGAATCTTCCCACGTAAGCCACGAACGGGAAACGATGTATCCATATCGCGGGCACATCGACATGGAAAGTATACACGACGCTCGTGTAACCACTGTCGCGGTGGAATTAAATAAATTACGCTATCATAACAGTAGACCAACGGCTAGCTAAGGCCATATCGTATGATCGATGAGCTGGTATTCCACTTGTAGATCCCCTGAACCGAAACGACCCGGAGGAATGTTGCCATCGGCCACAACACCTGAAGAATCCGTACTGCAACGAGATCCATATACCGGAAGACGATTATTTCTACAGGCTGTTCGGCGTGAAATGCATGGACTTCGTTCGCGCCTTTCCAGCCGTTCGACCTGGTTGCAGACTTGGCTCCCGTGTGCCTTTTAATCTTCTGACAGGTGTGCTTGACGGGAACACCGTCTATGGTATCTCGGAATCATTCGCCAGGTAATTGATTCTTTGTCTTAATGTTGATCGTCGAGAGTTTCGTTGGGTGGTCTTTCGAAATGATTTAAATTCGTGATTCTGACACAATGGCGATCCTAATTCAGTTGAGAAGGTAAATGGCTTTCGTAGGTTTATAGGTTATAGGTTAATTAGGTTTACTAGAAGCTAACGTTTTATAAGTTAATGGTTTTATGTCATGCATAAATTTCTCTAGCAATTTTTAAGCTTTTCGACAGTCCTATCCAATTAAAAGTTCCTTCGTCCATGCCATCTTTCACCAAGGCCTCTCAAGTCCGAGTATTTGGTTTCTACTAAATGTACTTCTTCTACTAAGTGTGTTTTTCTCTAAAAGAATCACACTTCCTCGTTCTTCCACCATAATTGTATCGTCGATTTTTCCTTAACGAGCCAAACAACAATTCGTTAATAACAGCAAAACGTGTTCAATGATAATCGAACGACTTGCAACACGTCTGTTCGAAACTCAAAGCTGTGCCGTCCGTTACGTCAGCTTGGACAATAAATCAGCATTACGTTGTTCTACATTTTCTAACGTGTAGTCTATGTGTATACATTCTGTTCCTCGCACTTTCTAGTCCGCTCGCATTATGAGATCCACGATTACACAATCGGGAATCGAGGGACTCTTTCATCCTCTGATCCAGTTGAATTCGGACCATGTTTCACTTTGGGCTGTGGTTAGATGCGTGTTCTGTCGGACGAAACATCTGTAAAACGCAATGCATGTTCTCCCAACGATCTACGATGGCTACGAAAAGTATTTGCACATACTTTTATGTTCCAATGAAGCCTTCTTCCATCATATTTTACAGCAAAGTTTTGTAACGATGTGAAAGTACTACCAAATGATACGAAACTAGATACACCTGAACCTAATTAATACGTAAATACTATAATAATTGCAATTGTGTGTAAATATTTTTTGTAGCCATTATATAATATTTGATTGTTCTGATACATTTGTCAGAACGACAGATGGTCGGAACAAAAATGAACTGTAATCACAGCCTTAGGCGAGATAATCTCACTAATATGCGCGTGTTAATACTAATAATTTATTAATACGTATCATATGTGAATAGAGAAACGTTCGAGACACGTCCCTTTTGTTTCCATTTCCAGGAAGCTCCGCGCTGGCTATGGAGGATTGTTACGCATGAACCCAGTGTTCTCGGAGTATGGTTTGAAGGATTTACTGCCATTGAAGCTGGACATCCCCGACGAGGGCTGCACTCGACCGAATCGATCGATGTACTGTTTCGAAGCGGGTGAGTCTTTTCAATGTAAATATTTCGCAACCAAATGAGTCGCGAATTTTACTATCGATTCTAAGATAGTTGGTTGGTTTCTGGATAGTATCGGTTTTAACTTTATCCAGTTTCTATTATAAAAACTATCCGAGGACTCGTTTTCGCTTTTTCTTTCACAACGTTCCTTTTGAAAAAAGAATTGTTCTCCTTTTGATAACTTTGAGATTCTTTTAGAAAGTTACAAGTTTGTTGTAGTATTCTTGAGAGTAATGAAAAATTGAGTGACTGTCTGAATTGTAACATTCGTATCTTAATACATTTCGTCCGGATGATGTCATAAGACGTCAAACCAGGTGAACCTGCCGGACGGTTGATGCTGATGTCTTAAGACTCAAGACCTCATTAATAACGCTCGACCAGTGCTCGTTCAAGTCCTCAGGTCAACTTTGAAAAATGTCTCAGGATCAGTGTGTTAAATCTAGATTATTCAACGTCCATCCACTTTTGAAGCCATTCATATCATTCTGAGCAGTCCATAAAGTACTATGTATCGCATTCTACAAGTATATTTACTTGCACACAACAATGCCGTATAGAAACGTAATATAGTGCTTCTTAAATTCTAACGCTATAGAGAGAAACAGATAAAAATAATTGTCTCAGACTTAGAAAGCTTCCAGTTCGTTTGACCTTCGATACTAATATCCTTCAAAATTAATAATCGGAAGAAATTTTTTTTCTCCGTTTGATCTTCAACGAAAAACAATAAGGAAATCAATGCGTCTTTCTTTTCTTCGATTGATTTTCAACGCTTGATATTTTTCAAAATTAACCAAGTAATCATATCAAGAAACCTTTTTCTCTTTCTTCTGCTTTTGTCCAATGACTGGACGAACGATTAATCACACGACAATCGAATCAAATGTACAAACGCCGGATCTAATCTCTAATCATCTGAGAATCGAGACTCGCCGGCATTGTAAGCAATGAGAAGTGAAAAACGTCGAATACGCCGGCGCCGCACGATTTTATCTCACCCCTGGCGTGTTCACCGGCCTGGGAAATAGTTTTCCCACGTTGTGCTCAACCAATCAGAAAATCGTGGTTATCCTACGCGATTATCGTGCTCGTGTACAAGACGAAATATGTAACATCTGTTGCAACTGTTCGATGCATTAACCTGTATTAGTTCCATCGATCTATGTTTCTGGTTCACGTTAGAATTGATATTTCTTCCGATAGGATGTTCAAAATGAACGATTCATAATTTTTCATAGATACTTTATATACGACACTGTAAATGATTTTAGACTCAAACGCATCAGATCAAACGACGTTACACAGCGAATTATCGGCTTTCGTAACAGAAATAGAAGGCGAGAAGGCCATTCTTCAGCAAAGCGATGCTCCTATTCATAGAACCGCCACTACGAAAAAGTGGTTTCAAGATTTCGGAATAGTATTATCGTCATGGCCAGGATTGAGTTCTGATCTGAAAGAATAAAATCCGTGTAGGCGTATATTCCAGACGAAACATTAAATAAGTTAGTGAGTAGTGTACCTAACAGATATCGGCAACAATCTCTTGCAGACTGTTCACCAGAAATTATTAGAAGACGAAAAAATTCTAAGCTAACGTCTACTTAAATTCCTATGTTCTCTAAAACACACAACAATCGCAAGCTTTTGGATAATAGTACGCTGGTCGCTGCAATTTCTTTCCAATGCAAGTTTTGTTCCAAGCTAAGTTTAAACTAGCGTAATAATTTCAAATTTTTGGCCAGTAATTTACCTTACGTTCTAGTTTCTTTAATACGAGTTTCACGTTCCGATAGCTCTGGATTTTAATCTCAACATTAACCACGATGTTTTGCGTAATATTCGCTTTCGATCGAAAGCGGCGTAACCACGTGACGGGGCAACAGCGAGAAAAATGGATTGTCTCGCGTGGTCGAATTTGTTCGAGACCATGGTTATTTACGAAAAGAAGTAGGTCACGTGTCGCTGCCGGATAAAATGATAATAGGGATCGCATTATGTATAATACGGAACAGTGTCGAAATTCGCGTGGAAATTCTGCCTCGCATTCTGCCTCGTCGAGTCAAAGAACGGCGATGGTTGCTCGACCGAACAATTATCGGCGTGTAACGCGATGTGTAACCGAGAAAGGGAGTGGTCCATAATCAAGGTCGACGACTTCATTCGCAAAGTTGTCGTAACAAAATGAAAGCCTGGTGTATTCGATAATCTATAATACCATGTGCATTTCGTTAAGTTCTAGCGATTCCTAACTATTCGACAAGAGTCACGATGAATGTTGAATTCAAATTGTGAATCTGTTGCTAATAACCGGGAAAAACGAGTTATTTCGCCACTTGAATTTTCGATTTCTTGAGTATGAAACTTGTATCATTTATGGATTTCCATTTTTTAGAACGTCGTATCGTTTCCGTTAAAAATAATATTTACGTTTGCAAAGACTAAAATCAAATTCTAATGGATCCAGGCTGGAATTGATTTGCATTTGTTAACTCTTAATTATCGTTCTGCATGCTTGACAAATTAATAGGTGAAAATTTCCCTCTTTTATTTCTATCGTTTATCGCACGAAAATTGATTCTATTCTAAAAAATGACGACAGTAGAAATTATTTTACGTTACATACTAACGCGTTGCTTGGAAATCTTTTCTTACATTTTCACGAATTTTGTATGGTTCTCGTGAAACTTTCTTTCTTGAAAGGAATATTTGAATTAACTAATCTATGTTAATAATATGAAAATATAAAAAATTCGTATTGCTAAGCTAATAATAATAAAATTAGCTAATAACAAATAAGACAATAATTAACCTAAACAGGGAAGTGAAGAAATCAAGGGAGAAAAGGAAATTCTTCCAGTTGATGTATAAACGGTAGAATGCGGTTGTTCCACTTTGTTACAGGAAAAATCATCTATTTTTCATCGGTCACGAGCAACATTCTTGCTGAACATACCGTAACTTTTGCCTTCAGGTGAGATAAGAGTGAATGAGCAACTTGTGCTAACCTGCATGCACACGTTGATGGCGCGAGAACACAATCGAATAGCGAAGACCTTGATTCAAATTAACCCTCATTGGGACGACGAGACGCTGTACCAAGAGGCAAGACGAATCGTCATTGCTCTGATTCAACATATCACCTACAACGAATTTCTGCCCATTCTACTTGGTAAAGATGTCATGGAGAAATTTGGCCTTCTTCTTGAGAAAAATGTAAGAGATGATACGGTTGCCTGAATTCCGATTTACACAAACTGATATTTTTCTGAATAACATTAAAGAGATAAAATCTATATATTCCAAAGAGCGTTTGAACTTCGCCATGAATATTTTCAACTTTGGACTTCACTTTAATTATTTTATACTTCGAAATTTCAAATCAAATGTCAAACGCATTCTGTACATTTTTGCGCGTTTAAATTTTCCATAAATGCATAAACATTCACATACATAGTTTGTAAATCTTTTTTAATTTAGAATATTGAAACAATACTTTTAGATTTCTATTCGTTCAAAGTTGATTCCTGTGATCAGCGATTTCGGTTTTTCCCATCCACGAAAAATGAAATATCGTAAAATTTCATAATCGTATGTACGTTTCATTTCTTATAGGTATACTGGGACGGTTACGACGAAAGCGTGAACCCAGCAGTGATCGATGCTTTCGCTGCTGCAGCCTTCAGATTCGGCCACTCGTTATTGCCAACGGCAGTGGAAAGATGGAGCAAAGCTCATAAATTCATCGGTGAGTTAGAATGCAAAATTCCAAGACCAAGGAGTAAACCTCGAATCCTCAAATAATTAAATTCTGACGATAATTGTTTCTTTAAAGCCTCGAAGAGACTGTCAGACTTAATTAGAAGACCGTTTGACCTGTATCGTGCTGGAGTTTTCGACGAGTACGTCATGGGATTGATGAACCAAGTTGCTCAAGCTATGGACGACTCTATCACGCAAGAAGTATGAAATATTCTTTTATATACATACAAAGTGAAAAGAAGTCAGAGAAATACTTATTCATATAAATTCTAGGTGACGAATCACTTATTCAAAAAAGTTGGAGCTAAATTTGGACTGGATTTGGTTTCGTTTAACATGCAACGAGGTCGTGAATTTGGTATTCCAAGTTACATGGAATTCAGGTTGGCACATTTCGCTAGGGATATTCAGTTTATACAAATTTACAGGAACTTTATAAAAACATACGGTTCGCAGAAACCCCCCTTAGATACTTAGTTTACACAAACTTATAAAATATTCGGTTGGCAACTAAGTGATTGCGGATTTTGTCATTAGATGGCAATGTCAGAATCCGCAGTCACTTAGTTGCCAAACCAATATCTTTAGAAAGACAAAGATAATTCGTGAAAATTGTATAAATGTATTTCTATAAATTTTAATAAATCTCTCAAACTAAAAAACTACCTATTCTCATTCTACTTCTCAGAAAATTCTGCGGACTTCCATGGGCGGACACCTTCGACGAACTACACGGTTCCATGCCAAACGAGACCATCAAACGCTACAGCTCGATCTTCGAGTGAGTATTATCCGTATAACCGTCCTCAATCTCTATTTATACACGATTCAGCCAAAATTCGAAACATATTCCAGACATTCGAATCCTAAATCAATCGCAAAGAACACGGACGGCTTATGATGTCAAAACAGATTATTCATTGAATCATCGATAATCCATTACGTAATAATTCAAATCGATGCTAATTTGCCTCGCGTTAAACATTCTAAAACACGTTATAATCATCACGTTTCTAGGGAATGAATATAAAATCCCCGGAAATAACGGTGCGTATTTTAATTCGATGTTTAGTCGCCCAGCTGACGTGGATCTGTGGTCCGGTGGTGTGTCCGAGAGGCCACTTCCGGGTAGCATGCTCGGTCCAACCTTCGCCTGTATAATCGCCACGCAATTCAGCTATTCCCGTCGTGGTGACCGATTTTGGTACGAGTTGCCGAATCAGCCATCGTCCTTCACTCTCGGTAAGAAACCTTTTCAATCGAGAAACTCGAATAAATTGGAATTTATGGGTACGGCATGGGACGAGAAAGATCGCTAACCATGGTATTCTTGCATAGCGAAATTCGTCAATTAACGATATTAGAGAACTGACAAGTTACGATTCGTAGACTACGAACTGCTTCCTTGCAAGTTTGCAATCTTAGAATTTCAAAATTTTGCAATTTTAGCGGATTAAGTAATAAGCTTGTTCGCCTTTCACCAGCCTGTACGTTTCGAAGAATCGCGTAACAATTATTTAACGAAGGTAAAGATACAGATGTTTGAATTTTTTGGTGAGAAATACGTATTCGCGAAGAAATGGAATAAACAACAACATAAGCGACTCTGCTGATCGCATTACAAGCATAAAAATAAGAACACTCGACGTTGTCACGTGCTATCTTAAGAAAACGCAAGAAACGAACTTATTTTGCTCGATCTAATAGAATCTCGCTATTTTAGAATCGAATTCGGAATTTCATAATTTAGAAATAGAATTTTAGAATTTCATAAAGAACCGAATGTTAAAATTACTCGGCTGCAAAAAAAGATAATAATAAAAAATTGTGACTTATTCTGTGTATACAGTATAACGCTTCCTATTAATTATATCCAATAAATTAAACGAAATAATTATTGTTTGAACGTTTTCTGCTATCAATTCTGAAGTATGTTTTCTTTTCTAGATCAACTAAACGAAATTCGCAAAGTGCAGCTCGCTAGAGTGATCTGCGACAATACGGACCTGATCGACACCATACAGCTATATCCCATGGTGTTGCCCGATCATGAAATGTAAGTAAGACGCCGTGGGTTGAATTCGAAGAGGTTACAGACATTTGTGGCTAGTAAAATGTGTTACGAAGACTCGATTACCGGCTCGGAGGAGATTGAATGTCGTTTTGAAGATCGTAGGTCGATTCGAATTGTACTATTAGTGAATTACATCGTTAGAATTGATCGAACTGCACGAGCAAGGTAGAGAATGAAAGTAACGTTTAATTTCATTGAGTGATCAAATCAACACCTATTTGTCTCGTAATGCATCCTCCAACGATGGTTTTAGGGACACGTTCTTTCACTGAAATATTCTTCTTCTTCTTCTTCTTCTTCGTTCTTTCACGATATCACTTGTTTCTATAACATTTGTTACTGTTATTTGTTATACGCTGTGTTCTATCTATTATATATTATATTTATCGTTGACGCGATTATTCTGTTCCTAATAACGTTTGATTTCCACGACTACTATTAGACATTTTAATATTTTATACGAACCACTCAGAAGCAAAAATAATTTCCGAATTCAGTCAAAGTTTTATGAAATCGAGTCGATCGATTTGTCTCTTCAGTTCGTATAACAGTTTGCTACTAAAATTAATTTATCTGAAAATAGACCAATAAGTTGCATCAAACCGAACATAATATCCAAATAATTAAACCAATGAATTTATGATAAGCCGAACTTCACATTTTTAGAACACAACCTCGGCAGAAAATTTTGAGCGTTCTTCACAAAAATGTATACAGACTATTGCAACATTATCGCACATTATTTTTTCCTATTAACGTCCGTCGTTCGTCCGTTTAGTTCGCAACGAAATCATCGAACCTATCATCTGAAATAACGCAACTCGTATGTCACCTTGCAGAAACCCACGAGTACCATGTCGAAGCGGTGTGCTACCAAGCATGGACCTGAGCAAATGGGCGGAATTCCCGACCGCGAATCAAGCGCAATACGTGAGTAATCTAGCGGACAACTATCAAGCATACGGAAAGTAAAAAGGCTGTTTTTTAGAAGTAAAATTTAGAGAACCTACCGCCTAGACGAAAGACCACCACCATGTAGTGAACAAGTCACGAGCCAAGAAGCACGACACTTAGCCAACCCCTTTCACCCTGAGACACACGATTACGGTACTGTAGAATAGCGAAACTATCGACATGCTAGTCTGCATGTTGCATTTCGAATCAGCTTAGGGATCACAGAGGTAGACGAACAGTTCTAGCATCCGAATAGAACCCGCCCCCCTCCCCCCTCTAGCGACCTTAATTAATTAGTATACTCGATAAAGACACTTAATTTATTGCCAGGCTAGAATTATAATTTATATTCAATATAAATTATGATTTTTTCCGTTGTAGTTTCTTTGTTTTCTTTTTATACATGTTTTATACGTAAACGGATGTGTAAAGATAATATAATTAATTTTAAGGAATTCCATGACGTTTAACGATTTAGAAGTCGATGACTTTCTATCTATATAGAGTGATGGAGGAAAATATCGCTATAGACCGGAGTTTCTTGTAAAATCTTGTGCGAATCTGTAAAATTTATCGCTGATTCCTTGTTCAATCTTTTTGTGAGATGCGACCATCGGGGCTGAAATTCAAATTTATCGTAATTGGTTGTCGTTAAACAACTGTAGAAGTATGTAAAGACAGACGAACTACTTTTACCGGAATGTAAAATTTCGATCGTCGATTTAGTCGATTCTGTAAATGTTCTGGAACGTATACACGAGCAGAAGTGGAATTTTGCAACGTTGAAACAGAAGTTTTGGTTGCTTGTAGCGGTTATTCGAAGTAAAGATTCCACGTAACTGTTTCAAGAAACGAAATCGATGTCTCAAACGCTGCCAATTCTCGCCTGTTATGCCTTACAAAAACATTTGAATAAAGAATTGTGTATTTTAGAAATTCACCTAGAATTTTATGAGATACGCTTGTCTGTGCTAATACTTTTGTTCATCGCTATATCTGTACATACGTTACGATCCAATTACAATTTTGTAACGTGCCTTTATAATAACAGATTTACGAAAAAGCGTAGTGCGTCACGATCATCGAATTTTCGCATATTGCTTGCGTATTACAATCGAGTCGAACGAGGGAAGGAGATTCAAGTGGTCGAAGTTGCAAATAATACGAATTCGTTGCGTAATGGCGGTACGCGACAGGGGCGCGTTCACGTAGGAACAACTTCCACGCCGACTGCTTTTAATAATCACTCTCGAAGTACGTTAGAAACTGATACAATAGAGAGAATTTAGCTGTGCCTGTGTCGCGTTGTGTCACAGTCGAAACCAGTTGCAAATGATTGCACGATTCATATGGATTAACAAAGGTTGCGAAACGGACGACTCCCTTTCATTCAACTTCACTTCGTTTGTCGTTAGTTACCTAATAGAGAAGTAAATATACGCGAACTCGTCTTCATATTACGAGAATATCACGGTGGTAGGCCATCGCGCGTTTTATTTCTCAATACCTGTCGAATACTCCAATTTTATTTTCGCGGTGGGCAACCATTTTCTACGAATTTTATTTTTCCATTGATTTGGAACAATTTCAAATGTCAGAATATCAGAACACGTTACTTGATATACGGTTGTCAAAATCGTGATTACAGTTTTTTCACCCTCCAATTCTTGTTACGTACGTATCTTACGTTTCGGATATTCCAAATTTTTTACGTATTACATAACAGAAGTAATCGTTTAATAGAATCCACGAAATGTTCAGTCTTATCGTTTTGCACTATTAAAGATGAAAATGAAGAAAAATTCAAGCTATGAGAATTGAGGGGTTTTAAGTCTTTTGATGAAATTATTCGGATCAAGTATCTACGATGAATCGTGTCTGTATCATGAGTGGAAAATTGTAGCTCTACTATCGTCACACATCTCCCATATCTCTCTAGAACGACTTTTAGTACCATCAATGTTTCTATTTCCCTTTCTTACTTAGCTATCCTTACATCGAATCCTTAATTTATTCTTCGTACGTAATAAGTGCGGATTTCTCCACCCTTCAACTTCTCACAAACGCATAAAAATCCGCAGTCCAGTAATAACTCCTACACAATGTACATAATAGCACGTAACAAAAGCGCATTCCCTCCATGAAATCGCACCAACACGGGTAGCACATTTTTACTAGTGTCCATTCTCTAGTCTTTCTCTCTATCACGATAAATACAATTTTTCCCCTGAAATAAAGAAAAAAGAAGAAAGAAAAAAAAACAAGAAAAAGATCATAAAGCAATCATAATCATAAAGCATTTTTGTCTCCAATTTTTAATAGAATTTCTAACAAAATTGGAGATTTGGTTTTATTCCTTTATACAAAAGAAGAAGAAAGAAAAAAACGCGAAATATCATAACCATCAATCTGTCTCCGATATTTTGGTAAAATTGGAGATTTTTATTTTCTCGTATAAAAGAAACAAAAATACTAAAGGAGTGAAAAAAATCATAAAGACTTCGTTCCTATTTGTAATTTTTATAAATAACATTTTTAACGGAATCGCGACATGGAAACACGAGTTTTGAGTTTGTAAACGCGGAGAGGATCTTGACAGGTTTCCCACAATATTCTACGAAGGATTATACGATGCACGAGCACCTACAAATGTAAACCTATTGTACTATAGCGATTGGTGGAGGAGCACTTGCTTGATGTACCAAGAGAGCCAACGAGACCGGAAAAGGTGCGGAACCAATACGACAGACAACAGGTTTTGCGACTCTTCTTTGAGAGCATTAACGGCATTGCTTCGTATCTGGGATTCAGAAAATAATCGCGCACCAACGACTAAGTATGGAGCACCGAGGGTGAATCACAATCGCACAGAGATTATATTTAATTTTCTCGAACAGAGAGTATATTTATGTCACTCATTTTCCACTTATATATGTTCGATGTCGAGAAAAATGCTTGTGATCAATTTACATGATTTTATAATAGCAGAAGAAGTTTCTTTTATTATAAGTATTTTTGTTTAGATTATATAGAGTAAATAATACGCATTGTCGTGTTATCAACGTTGTACGAAGAGAAGAGAAATAAATTGTTTCGTTCACCCTCGTACTGTCACGCACATTCGAGCACTTTAAGACACTGCCCATTTATATTTATGTTCCATGAAAATATTGACAGAGTTGACGATAATTCTAACGCAGCAAGTATCGTATCAAGCACGTAGCTAGCATAAGCAACACGATTCAACACACATTATCAAAGTCTGCGAACATAATTTTAACTCCATGAACATCTTCGCATTAAGAATACTGCGTTTGGATCCTTCAGAGCCTAATATCAGCCAAACAACCTACTTAAGCCGATGAAACTTCGAGCCATAAATAACTACCCTTTTATAGGATTCAACGATCACCTTGGAGAGAGGGTTAACAACTAATACACTAGCGCTGAAACACGTAGTAATTTATACGATACTATACATATTTTATATCCGTGTGGCTTCCTTCTTATACGATCGCGTATACAATTTATCGAACCAGTACGTTCTTTTTTCTATCGTCGTTATAGGCGTACCACTTTTTCACCATCCTCTTCTACCCTGTCTTCGTTTAATTTTAGTATACAAATAAGAGAAAAGGCGAAATGTGGAGCGTGAATCTAGCATTTATCTCAGTGTTTGCTTCAAGTGTTATTGTATTATTATATACAATGTATATACACGCGTGCACGATGGCTCATGGAATAAATTTCAAATTACGCAAGACTATACGATTGTTTAAAGCGAAGATAGAGAAAAAAGGGAACGGCGATTTCTGAGCCACTGTACACTCGTAATCTTTTAGTTTGTAATTGAATTTTGTACAGTTTAAGTATCGTGAACGAATAAAGTCACATTAACGAGAGTGCCATTTATGGAACCTTCATCGATTTTGTGAATTTTCCTTTCTTTTTCTTTTTCTATCTCTTATTTATATTATCATTACGATATTTGATTCGTCGTTGGACGAATCGAATGTTGGGTAACTTGGAAAATCGTTAGTGGCATTTGGAGTTTTCGCGTTGTTCTATGCAGTAGCACGGTAAATATTTCACCACAGCGAGTTACACGGCGAGCACGTAAAATTTACTACCGATGTCGAGGGAGAATGATTTACAAGGTAGTTAAAAGCAGCACCTACGTTTCTTGTGCACCGACTCGTCCGATCGAAAGCACAATGTGAAATGACCTACGAGCATTCGTACTTGAAACATCTGTCTAGCATTAGATTATTTGGAAAGTTCGTGGCGTTTTTCACGTTCGTTATATATCTCTGTATATTTCAGCATCTGAACTAAACTAAATCGACCGTACTTTTCGTAAATTTATCAACTTTGTTACTTGAATACACCATCAGTCCACAACTTAAGAAAAAAAGAAAGAAAATGAAACAATTGCCTAACTACAAAAAACATTCTTTAAAAAATATTCATATCATCATTTTTATCTACTTTTTAATTTATTGAATAGCTTAAATGATAAGATGGAGAAGACAATTGTTCATCACAAATTTGAATACATGATCAGTCTACAATT
>NT_176563.1:205397-270627 GCF_000188095.3 Bombus impatiens | reverse complement strand
AACTACAAAAAAATTCTTTAAAAAATATTCATATCATCATTTTTATCTACTTTTTAATTTATTGAATAGCTTAAATGATAAGATGGAGTTCACCACAAATTTGAATACATGATCAGTCTACAATTAAAAAAAAAAAGAAAATGGAACAATTAACAAACTACAAAAAAATTCTTTAAAAAATATTCATATCATCATTTTTATCTACTTTTTAATTTATTAAATAGCTTAAATGATAAGATGGAGAAGGCAATTGTTCATCACAAACTCCTAGGATGAAACAATAAATTGGAACAAATACAAATCCAAATTGGATGTTAGATAATTAACATTAACATTAAGATGTAAATAGAAACCACATAGAGATAAAAATTAATGAGAAAAATTCGAGATCGCTCGTGAGAAAGTGTCTTTCAACGAGACAACATTAAACAAGGAGACAAGAGATGAAAAATGATGAAAGTAGAATGCTCAATACCATAGTGAAGAAATTTTTGAAGAATACATTGTCTCTAAATTTGTTCAAAATTTCACCATGAACTTTCCGGACAATCAAATGTTAGATCCTTCTTGCACATGTACATTAGTATCTGCATCGATCTCGTCATTCGATCATGTCATTTGCAAAGACAATGAGTAGAGGTATGATAACAGAGATTCGAAATTTTCAGACAGCAGAAACTGGTTCGACTTCAGGAAGAATCGAGTCGCTTTTCACCGCATGGAAACCAATAACAAAAATAGAAAACGCAACGGGATTATCGAAGAAGATGAATAAAAATTCTTCAAAGAGAATCAGTTCTATAACATCACCATTACGCGATGGCAAAATAAATAAACATAATACTATCAATACATTTACTAAGCCCGCGAATAACGCTTCTATTAACATTTTAAACACCACGGAACTCAAATCTGATTCAAATTCAAATCTTCTTGTCGAAAACAAAGTTGCTCGAAGTATAAAATTTAATAAAACCACGAGTAAAAATAAAGTTGAAATATTTGAGACGTTAAATAATCATCGAGAATGGGACACGATCGAACGTGTTAAGCGTTCCTTGGACAAAAAATCCAATTACGTAGGCTTCAGAGAACAAGTTCCCTCTTCGAAGAGATTCTATCGTCATCCAGGCCTAAGTTACGAAGAGCAACAAAATCAACTTGACCACACGGTCCAAACGAGCAATATAAATCAAAATCTCGGAAGTGCGATGAATAAACTACCAGAGACTACTATCGAATACCCATCGAAAGAACCAAGCAAACATAGTTACGTCCCAATTTTTCCTAGTTGCGACGATACTGAAAATTTCGAATCGAACGATTCAGACAATAGTACAAAAAAGAACGTAAGAAATCGTAGCAACGATAAAGTAGATTTTGCAGAGACACAAGAAGCCAAAGGTTTAAAAACTGATAGAAATGCGTTAAACGAAACGTTTCAGGATACGAATAAATTACAGAGCTCAGTTAGACAGCAGAGAAAGGACAATAGTTACATCGACATACGGGATCACCAGAAAGGTGTCGAAAATGTAACATCTTCTGCTATTGCTGAGTATAATCCAAACAAAATTCCGTACGTCGAGGTGCCGGATTATTCTGATATCAGAGAGGAAAGTTTAGACGAGAGAGATCGTAAAGAGAACGAAACGAGAACTGACTTTGTCGATCCAGAAGTATTCGCTGATCTTAAAGAATCTGCTAAATCATCGAACGATTCGTCCGAGGGAAGTGTAAAAGACAAATCTAGAAAAAATTCAAGGGAAAATTTAAGTAAAGAAAGGGAGTCAGATTTGACGAATTTCGACAAATTTTCCGACACTGACGAATCCGATACGGATAAAAGCAAGGAAAGCAATTCAAATTTTACGAACTCGGACAAGTCTTCGGAAACCGATAAACAAGATACAAATAACGGAAATAAATCGTTGGAGGATTTAGGACTTAGACAGAATTCAGATATCAAGGATAATACGAAACCAAAAACATTGATAGGCTCCAAAGAGTCCTCTGAACTTTCAAAGAACGACGAACTTGAGGAGAACGATAAAAAGAATCTATTTAAAGATTCAAAGGATGATTTAAACAACGCCAACCTTAAGAAACTGGAATGGAAAGAAAATGCGAGGGGAGGGAATGGCGAGCCACAGGAAGATTCTGAGGAAACAGGGCAAGGGGATTCTGAAAGTAAATCGGGGCCCATAATTTTCGACATAAACGAATACAGGAAGCCATTCGATCTAGACGAATTTCTTAAGGACGATCCGATAATGAAAAAGTTGAATCTGCTCGAAAAGGAGACGCGGACCAAGTACGGACAGAACGGGAAACGAGTTTCAACCGACTTTAACGAATCCGAAAGTGATAATACGTTCAGGGAACGAGCGAATGGCCGAGGGAATTCAAAGGAGGTTCGAGACACTTTCGATGATTTACCAAGATCGTATAAATCCAGTGACTTCGCTGATATGTTCGCAAAAATCGACGAAGGAAACCAAAACGAAAGGAATAAAGGGAAGAAAGGAACGGAGAGTGATAATCAGGAAAGTGAAGAGTTTAATGAAGAGAATAGCGACGATGATTTTTTGACAATTTTCAAGAAGGACAAGGAGGATTTCTTGTCTAAATTTGAGAAAGAAGAACATCAAGATAACGAAAGCGAAGCGAAGGAAAAGACGAAGAATGATAATGTGAAAGGTGAAGATTCCGTAGAAGAGAACAGTAACGAAGATTCCCTAATAATTTTCAAACAGAACAAGATATATCCTTTAACAAAATTTGAAAACGAAAAAGTATTTCCGTCTGGATATTTAAAGAACGAGCAGAACAATAGAAACGTCGTAGATCGTAGAAGGAAGAATAACAAGTATCAAGAAGACAGGCACGACGCATTGTCGACGATCTTGAGCAAGAAAAGCCAGGTTTCGCGACTGGACGAGGACATCGATGGAAGGATCGAAGACGGGGACGCTTACAAAAACTTCTGGTCCTTAGAATATAAATCTCCGCGGCCGAGAGTCGACATGGAGGCGCAAGAAAGGAGGAAATAGCGGGATAGCGATTGAAATCTTGGCGAGACGTCTCGCGTCTTCTGACATTTTGACGTGCAACACGGATGAAGATGTTACGGTAGACCGATCTTGAAAGCTAGTCTATGACTCTTATATCAAACACTTTAAAACATTGTTGTTATATCTGTTAAATGTTTCCAATGTTTCAAAATAAATTAAAGTACGAACGTGAATAAAGTAATTGTTGAATCGTGTGTTGTAAGTTTGAAAATCGTCTACGATGATCGAATTATTTTTCAAAATTCAGATGCAGGATTCGGAATTTAGATTCAAACACTTCGAAGTGATTACTTACGATAGTTGATCTACGAGTCTGGGTTCGCGAGAGAATCCGGAAACAGCGAGTTCCTCTTTAAGCAATCTGGCTAACGATCGATCGAAATTTCCGTGGTCGGACGATTCCGAGAGTGCAGGAAATCGAAGAAATCGAATTAAGGTAAGATAGGCAGCGGGGTTTCCCTCGTCCGAGGGATGAATCTGGCCTCAACGGATATATAAGGCCGTCATCGTACACTGCTCAGTGTCATTCGTCTGGTTTTATCAATTCCAGCAGCCTCGGCTCGATCCAAGCGCCAGCAACCAGGTAAATACGATCCGATAGAGTGAAAACGCATTTCGTACCAGTCATATGACCTACAATATCCTTTACAACCTAACTTTCCATTGAACCATCGAAGTCAAATTTAGCCCTCGATCTCGATTCCCGGTATTGTTCATGTTCACCGAACTCGAAGCACATCCTGGTCCATTGATCCGCGAGCGATCGCCGTTTCCACGATCGATCGTGCGTTAACCGCGGCACAAAGATCGATCGATCCTTGGTCTTGAATCTTTCAAGTGCTTCCTGGAGAGAGACGGGGGGAAAAGAGAGAGAGAGAGAGAGAGGAGACGATTGCGAGACGAAGAGATAAAACACACCTTCCATCCATATTTATTATCTTTATGTGTTCACAATGTGGCCGTTAAGGAGAACGCGGAAGTATCGCGGTAGATTCCGGTTGTAAATGACGATATATATACGAAACGGAGAAAAAACGGGTGAAAAAAGAGAGAGAGAAGGGGAGAGGAAAAAAGAAAGAATACAAAAAAAAGTGGCCACCGACGTAGCGGATACGCTCGAACAATTTATATCGAAGAGACACGAAGACCGCCCGCAGGCGATAAGTATCTACGTTCGCGAAACAGAAAGAATAATTCGGACATATTAACGAGATACGCGTGTGATTCGTTCTTCTGTTTCTTTTTTATTTTTTACTACCAGCAACGCTTGGTTGCAACGTCTGTTTTTATCGGGTTGACTTTAATCGTTTAAGCTCGAGTTGCCTCGACGACTTCGACAACTTGGCGCGTTTATCCCTGAAAGTTCATGAATGTCATTCCCCGTCTCTTTTATGTTAGCACGTTTCTTTATCCTTTTTTATCGACTGATCGAACGAAACGGATAATTAATCGAGGAAAGTGTACATGACCATTATAATCGATCATTATTCAAGCGGCTTTGAATTGTGCATCCTGTCAGAGGCTAGAATTATCGAGACTCTATGCTTTATAATTGTATCCTGTTAGATCTACCTTCACTAGGACTCATCTTCTATTGGATGTAGGTGTTTCTTTTTTTCTTTTTTTCTCGTTTTGGTTCGCTGTGCCGTGTAAGAGTAAAAGCTGATGAACTGCACGCGATATCGAGAGTCGCTATCATTTCTATCGCAGATCCTGTTGGTTTCTTTGTCTTCTTTTCTGTTGAACATTGTCAGACGCAATTAACAATGGCATAGTGGTGTCTCGCGTCTGAGTGAAAGTTGTTACGTTCTTCGAGGTAGAAAGGGGGAATTGGCTAGTTTTGTGGATAAATAGTATCTCTTTGGAGACTGAGAATTCTCCAATTCGATTTAGTCGTTTAGATGAAGTTACGGGACTAATGGGTAATTTGTAAGAAAATTATTCCCTTGTTATGATATTTCTGACACAGATAACAATTACATCTATTGCAATATGGGATACTATTATGAGTGCAATTACATATCCCATTTTAAAGATTACAATTTCTTGGTGCAGGCTCGTTCGATCGAAGACACGATGATCGGCGGAAATAACTTAAAATATCTATCTAATACCTGTCTGAGAAGTTCGTAGAGTTTTTGATACTTGATATCTGTCGTAGATTTTCAAAATTACGAGTAACATTCTTTCAAAATTAAATGTACTATGTCGTTATATCGCTGCATTCCTCGATAAAGGAAAAATCTGTCTCAAAATGGTTAATATAATCGTTGCTCAGGACGAATTAACACATTTGAATCTGATATTTGTTTCAGTCATGAACGCTTCAACTCGCATTTTGCTGGTGCTCTTCGTGTCCTACGCTATAGCCTTCATGCTCGTTGCAGGGAGTGTTCCCTTCGACCGAGCCATAGGTGAGTTTAGTTAAAAAATAATAATGAATTTTGCGCAATGACACGCGCCAATTCCACGTTTGAAAGTTGACCAAATTTTGAATTAATTTCTTTCGAGCTCTATGTTTGAAAATTAACCGTTTTAATCGCTGTGCTCCGAATTGATTTCTTAGGAGTGTGCATCAGAAATTGCGCCCAGTGCAAGAAAATGTTCGGTCCGTACTTCCTTGGACAGAAGTGCGCCGATTCTTGCGTCAAATACAAAGGAAAGCTCATCCCCGACTGCGAGGATGAAGGTTCGATTCAACCGTTCCTCCAAGCTCTCGATAGCGACTATTAAAACTCGTAATGCTTATTCGTGTCAACGTGCATTATACGTAATATGTGCCAAAAATACGTGTTATATATATATAATATATAAAATATGTGTTACATAAAACGTGTGAATTATGTGTAAATTCGCAAGCAGAGGTCTTAATCTTTTAGAGTCTAAGCAGTATTCGACGTTTAGTTCTTATTTAACAAGCTATTCTCAAAGACAGATCGTATTCTTGTAACGAATAATGTATTTGTGTTAATATATTTCTATGCTGAATCGTTTTATATGTTACAATTGAAAAGAATCGAATGAAACTGAATGTCGAGTCTAGTTTGACAAAGGGTTAGACAGTATGTATATAAGATCATAGTATATTTTTCTCTTGAGCACAGGGTACCACGAATTTTTACTTTTGTAATCAATTTTTAATCGAAACTCAGGGAAACGTATAAGTATGTGCGAGAAATTGAGAGAATTTGATTTCACGCCTTATTTGTGAGTATTATATATCATATTACATGTATTAGCTAATAACATCGACCAAAAATTTGGGATCATTTGTCACGATCAATTACATTTATAGTGAATTTTCTGCTAATTTTTATTAGTCGTTATTAATTCGAAATTGATCATGATATCGACACTAATTCTCGTTTAATTTCGATAGTTTTCTGTGCAGAAGTTTTTTTTTACATAACGTTCATAATGTTCTTAATTCTTGGCTTCTACGGAACACGGTTGTAATTCCAAATTTTTGGCTGGTAATGGGTTTCTATCGCCGTCCAAAGTATTAAACGTGAAGTATTACTAATAGTAATAAATATCAAGTGAAAGAAAAACATTTACTTTCTACATCACATTTATGAAAATAAAATTCTCCCTACATCTAGCATCATCGAAAAAGCTTTCTTCAAAGCGTTTTTAACATCGCAACAACAACAAAAAATGTAAAGAAATGTTTCAAAATTTAACACCATCGACAAGCTAGAAAATATGTACCTTTAAAATCACGTTCTGTCACAAACGAAAGGAACAGGACGGTACTTGACGATTTTTAATATTTTAACTGCTGTCCGCACGATCTTCGATAAATAAAACGAATTATCACAAGTACGATTTACTCACCAGACGTTGCTTACTCCGGAATAGGAGGAATTACATGGCACTCTGGTATCGTAGACAATGTCTGTTTTGATTCTAGTTGTTGTACCTGAAAATTATTCGTAAGTTTCTTCATATTGTATTGTTTTCTTTCTTTGTATTTATTTTCTTTTCATCTCGAATTAATTTTTCCTTTCTCTTATGCGTATAAAATGTATATTTACACGTTGTCGAAGAGATTTCTCGTTCATGGCTGCTCTCGATAATAAATGTTTCACTTTGTCTAGGAGTTCAGACTTGTGGTACAATTGCTCCCTCAATGTCTTTATCTCCCCGTTATCCTCCTCCTTTTGCACCTTTTCGAACGCAGCTACCCTTCGCTCGGCCAATTGCAAATCTGTTTCTAACGCCACGATTCGCTTCTGCGCTTCCTCGTAATTATTTTTCAACGCTGTTTCGCTTTTGCTATTTAACAATTTGCCCTACACGCGAAATCGATAAATCGTTAGTGATGAAATTAGACGTAAACATAGGATAAAGATATGAAATTAAAGAATTGTTCCCCTGCCTGATGTATATGATTCGTCTTTGAGCCAAGCCTGAGACGTCTGTTTTCTACTTGAAGCTTCTCGATGATTCTTTTCAACGTAAAGATCGTCTTTTCCATCTTCAAGATGGATTGTTTAGTACCGTGGTCTTGTAAATCTTTGTCCGACGATCTTGGAGTCGAATCTGACGATTTTTCTACTTTCAGTAGCTCTATGTATCTATATATGAATGATAAGTTGTAGAATAAAGCAGCTATTTTAATATCGTTGCTTCACTTATAATTATCCCTTAAAAATAGAATTTTTATTTAATTTCATCTTAAAATATATGAATAATGAAGCTTAAACTGTACAACAAAATATTTGTTTTAATCATCGTAAACGACAGTGCTTCCACCAAAAAATGCCGCAGTGTTTAATAGAAAATCTAATAATTTATCATCGTTCCCTAACTTGTTGTTGATCCATTGAAAATACATTTTTTGTAGAATATAAAATAGACAATATTATATCTTAAATATTGGAATGTGCAAAGCAGTGAAATTGTTGAAAAAAAATAATACGATAAATATTCCAATTAATTAAAAATGTCAGATCCAGATTCATAAACCTTAACTTACAATAAAATATTTAATTAAAAACGCATTACTAAACCTACTTTTCTAAGTGTTCAACCTTCTCCCTCAACCTAGGCGTGTCCGCGTTCGCCTTTTCCAATTCGAGTCGAAGTTCAAAGTTCTCGGCTTCCAACGCTAAGTTCATTTTCTCCAAAATATCTTTAGTCATTTCCAATTTCTCTAACTGACTAACAACATAGCTGTTACCCTACAAAACATCGATAAACATAAAGAAACAACTCAACAACGAATCAGAAGACTGCAAACAAAGAAACAGACCTGAGAAATTGTCTCTAAAGCAGCAATACGTGCTTTTTGCTCTTCGATTTTGTGCAAAAGCTTCTCATTATCTTCGTTCTCCAACCTGTCGGACAATTCTTTGACACGTTCGCGTAAAGTTTCGCACTCTTTCTGAAGATCTCCCATTATATTTTGTCGAACAGTTATTGGTCGAGCTGATAGATTTCCAGCTGCTGTGTGACCTTCTGATTTCAATTTGTTTTTTAAATACCATTTTTCCCTTTCCATACACGAAACCACCGATCGAAGTTTCTCGTAGTTCGTGAGTAATTTCGAGTGTTCCTCCGTTTTTTCTTTGAGCTTCTCTTTCAACTTTTCGGCAGTTTGTTGCCACTTCTTCTGCTTTTCCCACAACGATAGCTCTTCCGCTGTCTACGCGATATATTTTGAAATTTTTGTACATATTACTAATGTGGTACATTTATACCAGTTAGATGTAAAATTGTCGAAGTAAGTGTACCTTGGCTTTCTTCGCTTCCTGAGCTAAATATTCTCTGTCTAACTGCGCTCGAGCTTTCTCGAGTTCTTCTTCCAAGGACTTTACTTTACGTTCAAGCAGAATTTCGCGCTGCGAGGTTTTCTTTTCTTGTGCCTTTACGGCCATATATCTATGACGAAGGTAATTAGAGAGGGTAATTCAAGGACGATTATGGTTAAAGGGTTCCTCCTGTCTCTTGTATTTTCGTTCGAATATACAAATAAAAAAAAGAAAAAAAAGAAAACAAATCGTATCAAAATTAAAACAAATAAATTTTGTGTTACGCAGAGGATTCTATTTTCATTAATAATTGGTAGATTGGTCCAAAAATTCATTTATTAGTTGACTGCAAATTTTTATGTATTCATGGAAAATTTAAATGCCCAAGGATTCATAGAACGCACGTATTGTGCATTTAATATTCAAACCTATCAGTTCAAAGTTTCAGTATCCGCATAAATTTCCAGATAAAAATACCCAAAGAATAGAGATTTGAAGGGACTTTATAAAAAAATATCACGATGGACCTACTCCTTCAGATCTACTCGCAAAAATATGAATTTGCATAAACGACTGCAGTCTATTTATTAATTTTTTGAGCGCAACCTATGGGCTTTCAAAGACGAACATTTTATCTAAATTTTATTTTAAAAAGGTCCTATATGACTTCTATCTATGACCCATATGTTCGAATAAAAATCATGAAAAACATTTCTGTATCCATTGGGAATCGAATTTACTATATTAATACATTATACGTTCTGTTTTCTCGCTTTTCGCCTATCACAAAAATACCTGCGACTAAGTTGTTGCTTCAAATCAGAAATTTCGTTCTTATACATTTTCTCCTTTTCCAACAACGACTGCAGCTGTTTCCTCACTGTATCCGTATGATCCTGTTGCTGTAAATTATCGTGACTCTGTGTAATTTCGTGTATCTTCAACTCTGACTCGCCATGAGTTATCGCTTGCCGTGATCGAGTAGCAGATCCCATTAATTCAACTTCGTTCTTCGTCGAGGAAAAAAGGAAGTAATCAAATATACGTAATAAAATAACATTTAATATAAATTTCCAAAGACCGTGAAGAATCTATGGTACCTGCAGCTCCTGACACGCAAAACTAAGCTGATTTATCTTATCATCTTTCTCTTGCATCTCTTTCATCAAAGACATATTTCCTTTCGTGACCATCATACGATTTTCACATAATTGTTTTCGTAACGTGTCCGCCTCTGATTGCCATTTTGCCAATTCTACGAGATAGCTCTCTAACTCGCTTTTATGCTGTTCTTCTAGTCTAATAAAAAGCGATAGTTCAACATCTGATTGTCTTTTTCAGCTAACGACATATTAAATAGAAACGATAGATGTAGTGTGGTCGTAAATTAAAGCTTCGACTTTGGTTATAGTCTTTGAATTTCTATGTTTCACTCTCATTCTCGTTTTGACGAGCAAAGGACGTTGTCAATGTTCCAAGAGAAACTTCAGTACAAAATTGAATATTAACAATAATTTTTTATGTATCTTCCACAAAAGTAAGAAGCTTTGTAAAGATCGAAAGATACGATTGGATCAAGAATGGCCGAAACAATGCATGAACACACACAAACTAGGTACATCCGTACAATTTTAGCTATCCTAATTTTTAGTTATCAGTACAAATGCTATTGAATTTTACATGTTTTTGTGGATCTAATCTCACTATCGCAAACTTTCCAACGAATCTGAATCCTTTTTTTTACTAAAAACGACTATAGTCGCTAAACTTTGGATTTTTATGCATTCGTGGGTAAATTAAAAATGCACAAATTCACCTAATGCATATAACATATAAAAATATATAAAATGTTCAAAATTGAGTTACTCGTCATAATTCTTAGATAGGTTTCATCTTTGCAAAAATTCGCAGTCCAATAATCTCCCAGAAACAGGGATTTCAATCAAATTGTAATTGGTTTCTCGGCTAATAGTGGAATCAAAACGCGTAGACTTTTAACTGCTAATTTTCCGACCTCACTATATCCTTTCTACCTACAACGATACCTTTCCCTCGTACGATCCACATGATTCAGCCTTTCCTCGGCCAACCGATGCCAACGATCGCTCAGTTCCTTAGTTATACACAAATCTGCCTCCAAAGTAGAAACCTTCTCTTTCAACCTAGCAACCTCTTCCGTCTGCATAACGATATTTCTTATATCATCAATTTTCGACTCAGCTTCTTGTACTTTTTCAATCAATTTCTCTGGCTCGTCTCTCCTATCATCTTGCCTCTGTTGAATTCTTTGAGTATCGCTTTGCATAGATAGAATACGACTCTGCAAACTTCTGATTTCTTCTTGTAGTCGAGCTGCAGCCTTACTATGCTCGTCTCTGTCTTCTTTCAACAGGTTTTGATATCTGCCTATGGTCTCCTCCTTTTGACTGACAAGCTTTTGCAAGCTGTTTATCGTCGACTTCAAAGCAAGCTTCTCACTACAGTCAGTGGTAGGGCGTTGTACACGAAGCGAAAGCTTGTATTCTTCAATTATTCTCTCTTTCTGCGCCAGTGCTAGGTCTTTGCTTTTTATTATCTCGTTCAACGAGTCCACCTTCGCCTGACACTCTGCTATCTGTAATTCGTACTTGATTAAAGCGGAGGAACGTTCGGAGCTGAGCTTCAGAGCTTGATCCAATTGTTCTCGAAGTAACGACATTTCCTGATCACCTTTTCTTTCTATCGCATCTTTCTCTGCTTTTCCTCCGTGTTCTACGTCTACTTTTTCTCCTATCATTTCCTTCGTCGTTTTTATCGTTTCTTTATATCGTGTATCTTCTTTAGAATGAATCGCTTCTTCCTTTTTTTCTTTGACTTCCATTTCTTTCGACGTTTCTTTCGTTGGCTCTTTCGCCGTTTCTTTTGCTTTCTCCTTAAATTTTCCATCTTCTGGATCACTTTCTTTGGAAAAAGTGGTCTGAACTTCAATATCGTTCGTTTGTTTCTTGTCCAAGCAACAAGTGTAGGGATCTGTTTGCATTTCTCTTGGTTTCGTCTCTACGATTGCTTGAATCGACGCATGCTTGTTTTCTGGTAACTTTGGGCTCGTTGGGTCATTCGTATTGGTTTTGGATCGTTGATCTTGACCTTTGCTCCATGCTTTCTGGATCTGTATCATCTCGTGCTCCATTTCGGTTATGACCGATTCGTATTCCGTGAATTTGTTGTTGGCTATTTGGATCTCGTACTCTAGTTGTGTTATCTTTCGTTTGCACTTAAAGTCCTGATCAATTGTTAATTGTTAATTTAAAGCAAACCATCTGACTTGAAATAAATCAAAAATAAAAATCAACGAAGGAAAATAATAAAGGACGAAATACGACTGAATGCAACTATTTTCAATGATTAATAAATTAAAAAGTTTGTAAATTATTATGACTCTACTTATGTTTAAATTAATTAATCGAATCAATCGAGTTTTTAGAATGGATTAAAGAAAATTTGTTTGAAATATATACAGAATAAAGTACACGTCGAATACAGAAATAAGAAAATATGGAGACAGAAAAATATTAAAAAGAATACGTGGCCATTAACAGAAAAAACATTTTGCTAAACAATTTGATAAAAACACGTACGTTCAGAGTATACTGCGAATATTCTGAAAATCGTTGCATAATATCTTGGACACTGTTGCTTCCAATCTGTTGTTCTAGTATATCTTTCAAACTTTCAACGATTTGTAAGCGATTAGTTAATGTTTCCTGTTGCTGCTTAGCATTCTCATGGCACTCTTTCGCTTTTTTCATATCCGAATCGATATTCTGACGTTCGTCTTTGAGTTTCATCGATAACGAAATTACTCTATCTAAAGCGCTAATCGAAGTGGAGCCTGCGTACTGATTTTGCAGAAATCCTATCACATCTATATACATTCTGCAAAAAAATTCTTATTAATTGAATACCTGTATATCATGAAATATAATAGAAAATAATATCTCTCTAATAAAATAAAATAATTCTCTATAATAGAAATGAAAAAACAAAATCTTCTCCAGCAACAATCTTATACTTCAAAATATACTTCATTAAAAATTCCAATTTCTAACTTACCTATATATTTAAAATTATAATTAATTCTATAATTCCAGTATTTAAGTTTAACTTCTAATCTATGTATGTATTAAGGAATTCGAAGATTTATTTTTAGTGTAATTCTAATTTACTAATTTATAATTCGAATTTTAAACCATTGTCAATTTATATATTAAAAATTCTGAAATGTTTACTTAATTTCATAATGCAAAATTCATTCATGTCGTCAGAGGAGATCGGAAGTTTATGGAAAACAATTTCACCTGCAACGATTATCGCATTGTTTTCGACAATCCTGCACATAAGTGCGCAATCCTTCGCAAGTTGTCCTCGATTTATCAAGTTCTTCCTGCAAATACGACACCTCGTTCTCCAATCTAACTTTCCGCGTATTCAATTCCATCTCTAACAAATTTTTATTCGCCAACTCAAAATCCAGCCTGGAAATTGTCGCTTTGTCTTCACTAACAGCTTGCAAATTTAATATGTGATGCCTGAGATTGTCCAATTCCATCATTTTTAACGAATTCAACGAATATTGCTGCTTAGCTTCCTCTTGAGCAATCTGCAGTTGTTTCTTCAGATTTTCAATTTCTATCTGAAGAACTGCATTGTTGTCTTTTAATTCTTGCACTTTATTATCATCTACTTGTTGAGTCCTCTCAAAGTGCAAATCTTTGGATAATCTTTTATGCAGAATAATTAATTCTTCTTGCAATTCAGACTTAGCAGCGGCCACTTCTTTAAGATTTCCCTCGCATTTTGACAATTGAGTCTGTAAAATTTCATGCAGACTAGTCACGTGATCAGCTCGTTGCTTTTCTAAAAGTTCTCCAGCCTCAGCTTCTCTCAATTTTTCCGTCAAATTTAAATCCTGATCGCTTTTGCTATGAATTTCTTTTTGCAAATACTCTACAACTTGATCTTTTTCTTGAGTTATCAATTCCAATTCTTTCTTTAATATTTCCATCTCATTGTCATTTCCTAATACTAAATTATTTTCCATCATATTACGAAAACGTATGCTTAATTCTTCGTGTTTCTCTCTTAATTCATTGTAAATGGCTGAACTAACAGAATTGAATAAGTTGCTCTGCAATATCGATAACTCGCGTTCGAGGATTTTGTTGTGTTTGGTAAAGTCAGCCAATGCTTTGTTTAAATAATTTTCATTTCTAATTGCTTCTTTTTGGGTCTGGTAAGCTTTCGTTGTTTCCTTATTCAACAATTTTTGAAGAGCAAAGTTCTTCCTGTTTGCAATTAAAACTTCGCTGGAAGCTTCTGCATATTCTTTGGTCTTAATCACGAAAGCTTTTCGAATCTCATCTTCGCCACCTTCCAATATCTTCGCACTCTGCTCGTAAACATCGAGCTTATGTTTCAACTTTTCAATTTCGTTTTTAAGCTCATCGTTTTGTTCTGTTAAGGAGGTCTTTTGTTTCTCCCATTCTTCTGTCTCGTTTTTATAGGCTTCTTGTAATCTCTTCATTTCGGTAAGATACGTAGTTATTTTTTCGCTGTCTGAGTCTTCGGTGTACACTTTATCGATATCGCCATGTACATTCAAAACCAACTTGCGCAGCATGTTATCCTTTCTTTGCAGTTCTTTTCTATAATTATTTATACTTCGTAATAGCAATTTGTTTACTTCGTTGATCCATATATTAGTGAAATATACAGCAACGATTTAGAAGAATATTTATAAATGTAGAGAATGGCCAAAAATAAAAGATTCTAAGTTTGAAGTTTGAGGGATAAAATTATTCTAAAAAATGTCTGGTGACTTTGATATGTAAATTATAGTTTAATACACATTCAATGGTCCATTAAAAAATTGTGTTATGACTGCAATAGGAGGAAAATAATACCATTTCAATTAAACACATTCGGTGATTCACTATAAAATTTCCTCATATTACAGAAATATTACAGAAATCAATCCTCATTTATATAACCAATTTAAATAATTTTATCCTTAAAACTTGAATTAAATTTCATTGAAAAAAGAAACCAGATATTTCGAATCTTCATTACAAGCATTATAAATTTACCTCAATTGTTTAACTTGGCCTCTCAATTCAGCATTGCTGCCCTGCACAACATTCAAATTCTCCTGCAACCTCATCGCAGGATGATACCAGCCTGCTAAATGTCTCACATCTAACGCCTCTAACAACCTTTCTAAAGTATTAGACTGTATCTCCACACTACTTTTTCCTACGATATTAAACGATTAATCATCTATCTAACTTATACATATAAAAAAGCAAGACTAATAAAGAATACTTTTTAACAATACAACAAACGCAATATACAAACATGATTAGTATACGTGTGTTCAATAGTTTACGTGTGTTATGAAAGATAGAAATTCGAAATAGAGAATGAAGAAGCAATTTTGTTGTGGAAAGAAGGAAAAATTTGTGCATCATTAAAGTACCATTAAAAGTAGCGAAAATTCACCGTCTTGGTTTCGGATACTGTCCAAAATTTCATGCATCCCTGTTCTAAGGGCTTCGTTCTCCTCTATAACTAACTGGACATTTTCTTGCAGCTCAGAAACATTTAATTTCGAATGCCACATAGGTGTAGATTCCGCCAGTTTGGTCGAATGGAAAAATTCGCCAGTATCATTTACAGTAGCATCCGAAACATCTAATTCTTTCGATGACTTTTTACATAATTTATATTTTAACACCCTTATCTAAAATATTAAGGTAATCCAAGGAAAAAAAAATTGTTCGATTCACAATCGAAAATGAATTATTTTAATTCAATCGACAAATATCGTCATTGAGTATTTGCTTCTTACGTCTGAATTTAATTCTAAATTTTCCTCGACGAGCAATTTATTTTGATGCAGAAGTTCCGTCAATTTCTTTTCCTGCTCTCTACGTTTTGCTAAAGCGTGTTCAATGGAAACCGATTCGTCTTCTGGTATACCTAATTTTTCTCTACAATCCATATTATTAACATATGTGCAATGAAAGCTTTCAAAATGTGCAGTGGTCTTACAATTACCTAAGGGTTATAATTTCCATTTCCTGATACGAGTTTAACATCTCTAATTTGTTCACCACATTAATTAAATCTGTTATACGCCCACTCTTGCTCTCCAGTTCACTTTTTAGATTTTTTATTTCGTTCAGTGCGTCTGTTAAAGCTTGATTCTCGTCCTCATATTTCCTCAACGTTCCTAATACTTCGCACAACTGAATAACATGAAATGTTTAAAAGACCTGAGACTAATATAAGTGTTTGTTAAATAAAATATATCTAATGAACTGACTTTGCCACTTTTTGACTCCGCATCTTCCTCCGCTTCGTTTAATTTAATTTGCAAATTAGATATCTGTTCGTTCGCATCCTGTAATTTTTTTAACAAATCCTTCTGCTCCTTCTTTTTGTCGATCTTTTTTATCCTGAAGGAAATATCAATGAAATTTTAACCACAGATCGATTATATTCAAAATCTTTATTTCCTTAAAAACGATTATGTACATACTTTTGAGCATCTGTTTTTAACTTTTCTATGAGAGTTGCACTTTCGTTGATTTCAACGGTGGCTTCAGATAATTTTGTTTTTAACTCGAGTATAATTTTATCACGATGATCTATCTGCTCGTTCAAGTGGACGATTTCGGATTTATTTTGCTCTTTGACAGAGGCCACGGATTGCATGAAAGACTGAGACAAATGTTCTCTTAATCGCAGAATTTCATCGTCTTTTTCATCTAATATTGCCTAACAAATTTTGAACGAATTAAAACGTGTGAAGAGCTTCATAATCTTACTTTAATCCTTTGATTCCCATAGGCATCAACAGATGCAATCTTCCATTTATTCAAAGTACAAGTAAACGTAAATAATTATAATATAAAAAAATGTATTTGATTTTCGTTTACTTTTTAAATTACCAACATTTTGGTAGGACAATGAAATACAGTAAGAAAATTTATAAATTCTAATATAAGACTAAAAAAATAATATTGTAAATGAATATCAAAACAGTTTCAAAATTTTTTAATTCGTATCAATAAAAGCAGAAATTAATAAAATTAATCATATAGCATCATAATCTGAGCTTTGGGAATTAAAGTTGCATTACACTACGATATACCTTCCATTCATTGATTCTAGCATCAATTTGTGTACTAAATTCATCTATTGCTTTATCTCTATCTAACTGCTGAGCTGTTACTTCCTCAACCTGTGTCACTAATGCTGCGTTTTCTCGTTCTAAGTTAAATATTTTTTCTGTAAAAAATACATTCTTGCAGTTTGATCATAAAACTGAACCTGTTTATAACGAACTAAACAACTTTTCATTTTAATAACCTTTATATTCTATAGATTTGATCTGTGCAGAACTTAGTTCTTCGGTCATTTCATTCATTTTATACGTTGCATCTTCCATTTCTTGAGTTAAAGTGGTTAACCGTCCTTTTAAAACTAAATTGTCCCTTTCAAAAGTCTATGGAATTACAAAGATGTAAACAGAACATTCTAACAATATTTTGTTCCATTTGAAACTCACCTCTAATTCTGTCATAAGAATTTTAATCTTTTTATTTTTGCCTTGCAAAGCATCGTCATAATCGGTGCCTTCAGATACATCTACGTGCTTAAAACAAAATAACATGGACAGTTTTATAAGAGGTTTTTATATCTTTGCTGTATTACTAATGAAATATCTTACTTTAGATACATCGGTGGTTTCATGTTTTGAATCGGAAGTACCCCATTCTATCATATAAAATGAAACATATTTTATAATATACTTTCATTGCAATAGAGTAATAAAGTAAACCTTGATTAAAATTATACTTTAATTAAAGAATACACACGATTTACCTTTCTTTTTACGCTTAGCAGGTTCAGGTTTTAAGGAAGAAATGGTTTGTTTTAATTCGCCGCATTCTAAAAGTAGTGACTCTACCTATTAACAAAATAAATTTCAGAATATCACACAAGAATACTAATTATTAACCTACATAAATACTATTCTATATTCGACAAGGAAAAACATGATAGAAGAATAAGAAAGAGTGCTGCATTTTATTGAATAAATATCACACAAATAACAATAGAGTTATTCTATAAAGAACAATTCGTGTTGAATAAAAATGTTAAATGATTATTTTTACTTGATTGTCTTTGTATTGCAGTATTTCTTGAGATAGTTTCATCAAAGTTCGTAGGTTATGTATATCACTAATATCGTCAACGTCGCAACTGATCACAGCAGGATAAAGATCCTCCATGTCATCGTCGGTTAGTGACGATGGATCCGCTGATAATATACGATCCCAATCAGTACGACCCATTTTTCGCGATAATTGTTTATTACCACTAAATATAACCCCACTATTTCTACGTAATCACTATGTTTGACGTTTACCAGCGACGCCTGCCAGCTAGTTGTCATGGGAACTCCTTTTCAGCGTTTGATCCGACATCTGGCGAGAACTTAGAAAACTAATACGAAGATATAACATTATTGAAACATTTCCTATTAACGCATGAAAGCGAAAATTTTGTTTGAAATATGTACTTTATAATGTTCAAAGAATTTTATAAATACTATTCAAACACTATTATATAAAACACAGAGGTCAATACGATGTTTTCATTGCCATAAATTTGATTAAAATTACGCTATTTTTTGTTAATGTTAGTTCGTATATTCGAATTTTTATTCTACAAATTTCAATTTTTATATGGAAAATTCATATATATAAACGAATACTTTTGAAACCTCGAATTGAAAATATTGTACATGATTCAGTAATAGTATTACGTTATGTTATGACGACAATAGAAACATTATCAAAAAGTGTTTCACATAAACAAGATAACCGGCTATACTCTCATCTAATCCCACTATGAATATCGAAGGAAGTAGAATTCACATATTGTATGAAAATCATTTAAATGCAGAAAAATAAGGAATACACTTTTCACAATAATTTCTTACATACCTACATCATTTCATACCTACATCTAACTTGCGTATTCATAATACAGCTGCATATAATGCTTCTCTGTAGTTACAAACGCAAGGAAAAATCTAATTCGATAATAGAGAAAAGAGAAATGTAACATGATAAGAATACTTATCTAAAACAACTTGGAAACATTTACAGCTCGCATGCTAGTGCTAGCGTCACGTGATATCTTTACATGTATGACACATAGTATCATTAGTATGTGAACCACTGAACAAGGCTATTTACGAAATTCAACATTCAGACGGTTATGGGTGCTCGAGTTTTAAAATGCGATATTGTATGTAAATAACGATAACATATTAAACCGAATACATTATCGCCACGCTGCGCGAGCCGTCACTTCGTTGCGATGATACTTAGTAAATTGTCTACGCGTTTAAACGCGTCTCTAATTCTCAATTTCACGCAAAGATCATCTATGTTACGCGACCAAGTCAGGTGGATACAATTCACGTATTATACCGACAAAACCATCATCGTTCCTGGTGAGTAAATACGATTGATTTTAATTGTGATTCTTGACCACCAGTCGATTAACTCCTAAACGTGCAACTTTTTTCGATCCAATCAGTTAAAGACGTGCAATTTTTTTTAGCGCAATTGTTTCTTAGCTATGTAATAATATATATTTTTTATAATTCTAATACTTTACATTTACGTTTTTAATAGAATAACATGCGAAGTACAAGTTCTAAGGAGGACAAATTAAAAAGAACAAATGTTTTTATAAATACAAAAACGTGACTGTTTATCGCTAAATATGTTGATTTGTTAAAAAAATGGTTCGTTGACTATATCCGTGTCTCATATGGGCATGAGCGTTAAGGGCATAAAAATAATTTTTCGTTAACCATTGAGTGTAAATATATTTCTGTCAATCGTTGAATGAATATATTTTTGTGACATTTTCATAAAGATATATTATTGTAATTTTTGAAAAAAAAATTGATTTGTGTAGGTAAAAAGACGAAAATACATGTCTGTGTAATGCTTTTATGTCAGCAATTGAATCGCTACTTTATTACTAATTACAGTAGTTGTGCGTTAAATTACATTTGCCGTTTCCTGGTAAGGATGATGAGACAAATAAGTAGACACGAGAGAATATTTCAGTATTACGTATAGATGAAGAAGTTGAATTATGAATAGCAATAAGAAAAACAGTGAAGATGTAATGGCAAGCATAACTATATAATTTTAATACAATTATGTTTTAGGTGAAACTGAAAAAATGAATATGTATCAAGCGATAAACCATGGACTTCGAATAGCATTGAAGAATGACCCTGCTGCAGGTAATGAAATTTCAAAAATTTTCTCTCCCTCTTTTATTGAACACTCAATGAAATTACTAGGTGAAGTGCACACTATAAATAATCCTAGTCACTACTTACTAGTTGTTATTAATTGATTTAAAAAATTACTAGTACTATGTGAAGATAGAATATTAATTTTCAGAGAGACAAATTAATTTCTGTATCAGTTTTTTAAATTGATAAGGTTCTAGTTATAATATGTAAATTACTATAGACCTGTTATCCAATATTAATATCAGTATAAATATTGTTATATACTATATATACCCTCATTTACGTGCAAACATTTTATCAATGAAGAACACTGATAATTTTCCTGACTTAGTGATCTTCGGTGAAGATGTCGCATTTGGAGGAGTATTTCGCTGTACGATGAATTTACAAAAGGAATTCGGCAATGATCGAGTTTTTAACACGCCACTTTGCGAGCAAGGAATCGCTGGCTTTGGAATTGGTTTAGCCACCGTTGGTGTGACAGCGATCGCAGAAATTCAATTTGCTGATTACATATTTCCTGCCTTCGACCAGGTATCAACATTGTTAAAAATTTCGATCACTAATTTTCACAAGCTTAAAACCGCTTTTCTAAAGAAAAAAATCCTATCATCGAAATGCATAAACATTTTAGTTTGTAATATAAATTATTCTATCTGTAGTTGGTAAACGAAGCAGCAAAACTTAGATACCGAAGTGGAGCAGAATTCGATTGTGGTAAATTGACAGTTCGAACACCATGTGGCGCTGTCGGTCATGGAGGACTCTACCATTCCCAGAGTCCAGAAGCTTATTTCGCTCATACACCAGGATTGAAGGTACAATTTGTTAGTATTCAATATATTGAATTAAAATATAATATAAATATTATAAAACATGCCTTTTTCTATTACTATCGGATGTACTAAGCTATGGTTACAATGGATGCATTTTCTGACGAACGAATGTTCCGAAAAATAGACGAGAAAAATAACTTGATATTTTCTACTATTTGATTGTACTATATGTAATATACCATATTATACTGTTCTGTATGAAGAATATACTGAGGTGGTTATAACGTGTAGGCATATTTAATGAAGTAACGAATGGATGAATTTGTAATAGTCAGATGTATTATGGTACTATACCAATCGAAGAAAGAATAGGAAGCGTGTTCATACATTTATATCAACGGACGTTACTACAAAAAGTTAACCTTCTTGTGTAACTCTAGTTAAAAATTACATGAAACAGCAATAACAATCTAGACCTCGTAACCCAAAACAACGTTAATATTCAAAAGCATAATAATAAGAATCTCGTCCAGTTTTAAATTTTCCGTTTCAACTTGAAACTTTTTCTACGGCCATTGACCGCTACAGTACAAACTGTTGTTCTGAAGAATGAAACATCTGAAAAACAGTGCAGGTATTCTTATAAGAATTGTTCTGATGCATCCGCCGGAACATTAGTTTATCAAAAGACATATCGATAGTAACTGTAATCTGATTTATCACGACTATAGCAAGGAAAAACATATTTTATGATATCTATTATATTTTAATTCATTTATGCAACATTAATATATTCATATAACCTTATGAAAATTTATGAATATGATGCCACAGACACTTACTTAATAATAAAATTTCTATGAAATTCGAATGATTATTGAGCAAATATGAAAAAACATTCAGTAACGAAATAGTATTTGAAGGTGCTACAAAAGCATTGTACCATAAGTATGATCTCTAATGGCGCGTAAATGTTGGGCTATAGAATATTAGATACAAATTCTTATCTTGTAGTTGATAATTTGATTGGATTCAGGTATACGTGGTTTCTTAGCACGCAAATGAAGCACTTGAAACGCAATATTCCACTAACACACTTAAAAATTTAATCAAAATCGCATAAAATCGCGACGAACTATGCAACGACATTTTCCGACCAAAAATTCCGCGCGTAACATCATTGCTACGAGGTTCACACGAATTAAAAGAAGGAGGTCGGCGCTGATTGGCTAAAAATATTGTCAACTTAATGGTGGTAAATTTGATTACAGAGAATGAATTAATAGTTCATAATTTACTATTATAGTTTTATTGTATATTTGTGTTCTAAAGAATTGAGCATAACAAAATGTAATAAGTTACAGAATACTTCAAATCATATTATTCTTATATCGAATTATATTAAATTACATAATAGTTTTCAATATGTAGATATACATATACATTACAATGTCATATGCACCAAATAGAATGTAAATTTGTGATTTCGCATATGTCTCTTGTAATAAATCATTACATTCATATCACTTTTGATGTTAACGCAGGTTAAATCTCAGACAAAGTATAAAACAGAGCTGAATATTGACGTCATAATGATGGTAAAAGGAAGATAGAATTTAATTAATATTAACACAAATATCATAGGGATATAAAAAATTCTATATTTCGTCTGCAATAATTATTCATATATCCATAGCTACAACAATTCCAGCAACTATTAATGTTATCACTGCAGAGTTAGTGCCAAAGTTTAGCTTTAGCTTTTATTGATAAAAAAGCTCTTTATGTCCTGTAGATTACAAAGTTCTTCAACTCACGTCGATAACGAATACTTTCCTCATTCTTAGACAGATGTCTCTATCAGATACAATCGTCCACCGAATTTATTGATTCATTGAAAACAATAGATCAATGATACAGAGAGAAACTAGCCACTTTATCTTAACAATCATCCTGGCAATAGCTTCTTTTCTTTTTTATTAAAACGCTTCTCATTTAATTCGCAACTAAATAATTTGTAAATTTAATCGCCGGCTATTCATCGCGTTCAGATTGAAACGGTCACGGAACAAATTGGTGACGAATGAATAGAAACGTTATAAAAAGTTGAAGAGCATCCAGAATGGATTTCTGTGCTCAAGGATATATACGAGATCCTTCGTTGTCGAGTTCACTTCTATTCTATAGCCATTGACTCTTAACTTTCTGGAAGAGGTTCTATGAATATTGCACGACGCACGTATCTACGTATGCATGAGGAAAGTTTTCCTCGTACACTAACGTGTCACTACCGACACTATACATCTCGATTACATGAACAGCAGTGCGCAACATCGCGTCGACATTTCCTGAAGCTGAGAGATCGCACGCTCTTCGTCGCGCGCTTTGACATAGTACACCAACCGTGGAAACAAACCTGCAACGTAATAAAACGTATGTTGCTAGCATATAGTATTAAATCGTTTGGATAGTTCGGAGCGAAATTACAAAAATGTTTAACATTCTGTTAAATAACGTATATATTGCTTTTTCCAGTGGTTCTTTTTTGAGGAGCTTCTTATTTTTACCAGCATAGAATTCCTTCGAGTAGCTTTTACTTGAAATTCTTCAAATCCGTAATTAATAATTTAAAGTATCATATTATAAAACCTGGAATAAATATACGTGTAATGAATGGGAATAGATAATTAATTCTTCCTTAATTCCTTTTAATATACAATTATCCATGTACGATTATAATTTAGCAATTTTATTCGATTATTTTGTAGACTATGAATTGTTAAAGATGTTACGAATTTTTCAAACAAACAAATACATTCTATCGCTTACCTGTTTTAAACGGTATTTTGGATAAAAATTTATATAAATGGAATTTGGCTTGGTTTTAATTATTTGGGAAAAAAAGCTTTGTGTTTTAATGCGTATTTGATTTAACGCAATGGAAGGGACAGTTTAATGGACATTTCCAAGGAAAACGGATTGTACCCTATCACACAATCATTCAATTCCTTCACTTTAGACCTTCGAAGTTCCTTACGTTCATTTATGAAGTGAAGGTTAAATTATTGCGTATCTTTAAACAAAACTACGGAAGTAATCCGTGAAATCCCGGTGCATCCTCGCAGTAGATCGAAAGAACTTTAAAGAAGAAAATAACAATTTTATAGGAACACCAGTACAAGTTATAACTGAGGGTACTTTCACGTTTTATATCTAAAATTTTTCAATTTTCCAGTTGTCCAATTTTCAAATCCCAGGGCCTAAATTTTCAATTTCCCAGTCCTTGAACGTCAAACTTCGTGTTTCGAAATTCTAAAGTTTTCAAATTGCCAAATTACCAGCTAAACGTGGTTAAAATCGATAACATATGGTACCCACCGTCCACAGCCTTTCCATATAAACCTCAAGGCCGTTCTGCACACCGAAAAGACAGACCAAACTCACCTTACATCATCCGAAAGAATCAAATCGCAATTTCCATCTACACATCGTTCTCGGCATCGAGAGACCGTCGAACAGGATAAGGTCGCTCTTCTCCGAATTCCAGGACGTAATCACCGATTGCGTGTGCACGACCGGTACACGGAGAGAAATGAAATGTAACCGAACGTCCTTTTCAGATCGTTATGCCCCGCGGAGCGAAACAGGCGAAAGGTCTTTTGTTGAGCTGCATAGAGGAACCGGATCCCTGCATCATGTTCGAGCCGAAAATATTGTACCGTACTGCGATCGACGATGTGCCGACAGCTCATTACAAGATAGAGATCGGCAAGGCTGAGGTTGTAAGAGAAGGTAAGCGTTACAGGAAGGAGCAACGAGTCTTCTCTGGACAAGTTTCACTTTGAGACTGCGTAACAATGCCATGGATCACGTTTGATCATTCCTCGCGCGTAATGTAAATCGCTATTTCTTTTTCGTACATTCGTACGATCGATAGACGATCGAATCAAGATCGCGATGAAACTTTCACGAGTTTGCGGACAGGGAATTTATGGCGTCGTTATGCTACATCGTCGACGATTAATTGACCGGATAAATAATTCGTTACACGCTCGTGAACTGCTAATTCGGCGCGAATGATCGATAATGAACGGTTATTGGTTTGTATACAATGTGTTCGTCACAAGCGAGAAGTTTTTTAACGGGCAATTGTTCGGCCATGAATTACTTAAACGAACTACGAATTTTCTGAAAGCTTTCAATTTATGAAGAAGTTTATTTTGAGTGATTTTTGAGAACACGTTCATAGTTCCATTTCTTGATCTTCTCGAGAGTCGAGCGCGTTGATTCATTTTTGGAAATAGTTATTGTGCGTTCGTCTCTGTATGATATATATATCGATTTATTAAAATATTGGTTGGTGAATTATTGTAAAAAAGGGCTTCGCTGATTACAAATTGGACGTCTCTTGTTGCTCTTGTGTTCTCTAATGATTTTACTATGAACCTATTATTTCATTCGCGTCACCTTGTAACCCGTTATAACATTACAAATTTCCAGTATAAAAGTTGCATAAAATAAAATTTACTACGGTGTACAGGTTGATAAAGTTTTCTAGAATAAAACGATCTCTGGCACCCCGTATAATATTCATCGATCGCGACCGTCCTTTCATTATTCGATCGACGGAGTGGCACACGCGATGACCGGTCTCCTGAAACAGGATACCGGCGACACTGGTGTACATACTGGCTCTTATAGAGAGGACGCGGCGGGCAATTGCGAGAGGCGTAAGGTGAAACGAGGCAAGCGGCGTTACAGGTGTGTGGATTTGCACGTAGGTGACGCGGTGACACTCGTGGGCTGGGGTACTCAGGTGCATGTACTGTTGGAGGTGGCCGATCTTGTCCAAGAGGAGCTCGGGGCGTCCTGCGAGGTGATAGACCTCGTTTCTATCCTGCCTTGGGACACGGAACTCGTTTGCAAGGTAATTTCGTCATTATAATTCGCTACGTTTTCTTTTCTATTCCTTTTTTTCGTTTTTTTGCATCTTTTTCTTTTCTACCGCGTTTAACGCAACCGGATCGTTTGCATGCGTTACGTTTAAATGCGAGACTGTTACGTTTGCGCGGCTATTACGTGGGTTCGTGTCCTTCGTTGATATAAGAGAGAGAAAGAGAGAGAGAGAGAGAGAGAGAGAGAGGGAGATACGCGGTATTTTAATCGTACGATTCGTTCGTGGAAAGCAGTTACACTTGGGCAACTTGTGCAGGAGGGTTTGCGTTTCAGGACCTTTTAAATCGTTCCGTTTTTTAACGAATAATTTTTTTTGGCGGAACTGGCGGAGGAAGGTTCGTGTTTTAAAAGAATTGTCTCCCCTCTGTTGGATAATGTGGTAGAAATAGATTGTATAGCATCAATGATACAGAAATTAAACGAGGTTAAGGATGAAAATGACACATCGAGCGAATTGTACATTTGTACCACTTCAACGATTATCAACGAACAGTAATCGGAATTTACTTTATGCAATAATAAATTGCGAATGTTTATACAAATTCGGATCTTTATGAATACAGTTAAAGGAATGCAACTTGCATGAAAGTTTTATGTATTCTAGCCTATTATGTGTATTCTACGTGCTATTATGTATGTATAAATTTCCCATAAAAGAATAAACCTGCACAGTCTATAAATGGTGAATATTCATAGAAGCGAAGAATAATTAAACAGGTAAAGAAATGAAGAAATCAACGTACCAAGGTGTAAACGAGGAACATTTATCTTCCGAGAGAAACCAGAAACGATTCTACATTGTATCCCAAAGATATTACAGAATTTTATTGTCAGATATTATGCTTGTAGAAAACATATTTTTTATTCCCTCGATATTAGCATACAGTAATTATACATCGAAATATTATTTCGATTAATCTTTTTTAACCGATTCCTTTTAATGCGAAGATACCGAACTACAAATGATGACTTTCTTTTCAATTAGGAAACGAAAGATCTCGATTTCAAGACGAATCTTTCGAAATCGGTCGAAAAAAGTTACCGTTGCTTTCTTTCTTGTGGAACGTTGCGAAATAATTGCGAAATGTAGATATACGCGTTCACGTCCATTTTTATTTGCGAAATCGGTACCACCGCGAATAATCCAACGCGATCGTCGCTGTTTTAGCGCCTCTCTCCTTCGATTACCGGCTCATTAAGCCTCTCCTCTACAGCCTCTCTCCGCCTATCGAAAATTCAACGCGAGTTCATTGCGCTCTTGCATAATTCCACGAATATTGTTAGGAAAACTTTACGAGCGAGTTACAAATTATTTGTACCGATTAAATTTCTTGCATAGTAATAAATTTGGTAATAAAAGAAGCAGTAAATTCTGATAAATTCTACAAAAAAAGAATTGGTTGGCATTGCTTTATTCTCGCAACATTGTAAAATCCTAGAAATTCTTTATGTCGCAGCAATTTATAACCTGTACATTGTTTGTCCGTTTAGCTGTTAATTTATTAATATGTATAAATACATATGGATCTTCATTCTCGCTTGTTTTTCGACTTTACGATGTCCTCTGGTTTATATTATATAAAAATGCACATAAACGATAATAGTAATATCCGAGAATAATAATAACTAATTCATTCATATTATCAGTTAATGAATTCCATAATTTCACAAAGAAATGCGAATATAATATTATTTAATAATACTATTAGGTTGTTCGAAAAGTTTCTTTTATTTCATAAGATGGTAATGAACAACAATTTCTGTTTTATATTATTTTATTGAATTAGGTATGATGTATTTCGTTATATTTCTATTAGTATGCTCGTGCATAATTCAATAAAGTAATATAAAACAAAAAACATTGTGCGTCTGTTATTTCCTTATAAAACGAAAAAAACTTTTCGCGCAACCTAATACAATTAGAAACCTTCCTGTATTTGTATTAATCAACTGCCAAATATTTGCCAAGATTATAACTTTACTTATTAATAATATCTGAAACGTTCGAATCGTTTGCTTGAAACAAAATACACTTGAAGTATTTACTTGTCTATTTAACTTGCAAATATTGAATATCCCCGTCGTCACGTTGATTGAAATTTTCAAACAAAGACAATATTCATTCACACAAATTATTCGGTATCGCTGTTGTTATCAACCGAGTTTCAAATAAAATTCATCGAGCGTTTACTTACTCGTTTAACATCGAAACGTTAAACGTCGCGTTGTCACGTTGATTCGAATACACGAACGAGAAGGCAACATTCACTCGTCCGAATTACGGCACACCGCAGTACGAAACGACGCTAATATCGCGCTGATTTATGCTAATCGATCTTTAGTTTAATGATATGCCGATTGTACGGTATGCACCGGCCGCTTATGTGTGACAGTATTATATACAGTAACTCGCACGTGAACCAGCCGGCTGCGTGCTAGGTGGCGAGCGCAATTGTAAACCCGTTTCGCGTAATTTCGATACGTCGATGTCGATGATATTTGTCGCGAGATTCCCCTGCGATAAAGTCAAAGAGGGAAGTTATCGTACTTTCTCGTTATTCGTTAACTTTTAAATTCGAGATTTCGAATTTTTCGATCTTCAGATCGAAAGCTTCTCTATCTTTGGTTTCTCGAGCTTCGAATTTTCGAATTCCTTTTCGAATTTCGAATTTTTCGATCCTCGAGTTTCAAACTTTCAATTTCGAATTCTCCGATTTCCAAATCTTTAATTCTAAATTCCTTGATACTTAAACTTGTGATTTTAGATCCTCCGTAAAATTTCGAATCGTAGAGTTTTTCTACCGCCGAATATCAAATTCACTCTTCAAACTTCAGTCTTGAAGATCTTTTCCAAACTTCCAAATTTCAATTACCAAATTGACAGTTTGAAACCTAAAACGTGGCATCGGTGGCTACATAAAACAAAGCAGCCATTGTTCACATGCTTTCATATGTTCGTCAAGGCCATTCGAACAGGATATTTGTCGCGAGATTCCCTTATTAGCGGATAAAATCCACTCAGAGCATAAAAGGCATCGTATGGTTTCTGAAAGCCATGATTTTAACAGGCGGTAGAATGTAAAGAAGCCTGATCGTGAAAAATACTGAACGATAAGGGGTTAGAGTGGTTATATGGAAATTTAGTTTTTGTTTATTTAAACGAGTGTAAGAAGCTTAAGAAGATCGTGAGAAATGGAAACTGATAAGGGTTGGAGTGGCTATATAGAAATTTAGTTTCTGTTTATTTAAACAAGTTCTAAGAGAGAGAGAGAGAGAGGGGATTCATAAAGATTGGATAATGTATCTTGGATAGAATGTAACTTTCTTGCGGCGAACCAGCTCCGCTGGTGGCATTAGCCCATATCGGCAAGAAAAGGTCCACAAGAGTTAAGACTGTGCTTCTTGTACCTTAACGAACCGATTAAAACACGATGTAATTTATTCTGCTCGCCACCCTTGTAATTGCATGCTCAGGGATAATATACTGGTTTTAGAAGTTCGACGAAGTATGCTAAAACACCAAATTTTGTTTTTACAAGAATTTCTTTACGCGATTTCGATTCAGTACTAATGAAAAGTTAACAGAAACACGTTCAATTTTCCTTTCACGTATAATACATAGTTTGATCTAACGCGGTACGAAAGTCTTCTCAATGTAGTTATTTGCATCCGAAGCTATCATTAGTGTAGATATATTTTTCTTAGGATTTAAGGGCTCCAGGCTCTGTCCGCGTATAAGTTATTGCTACTCCGAGCAATATGCGGACGATGCGTAAATCATCCACGAATTGATCTGGATAACGGCTTGTTCTACCGAACGAATTACCCTCCGTGACACGTGATAGCGTGGATGATTGTGGGTGGTCATGGTTGGTCTATATTCGACATTACGGATCGAACCATCCGTTGCAATGACTATGAATGTCTAATTGCCGATTTCATAATTGGACGTTTCTATAATACCAGCGAAGATGTGTGGAAAGGGATCGAGTTGCTCGAGTAAGTGATGAGATTATCCTTCGACGAAATAACAAGCTGTGTTAGGAGAGACATTGATGTTCGTGCTTACGGTTCGGGATATAAGCGGGTTAGTTCAATTATGTATGCTATCGAGGGATTGTGAATGGGACTGTGGAAATTGCTTGACGTTATCTTCTATGCAAGGGTTGATATCGTAATATATTACGAAAATTACATATATAATCGTAGGAACTCTACAGTAATTGCATCGAATTCCCCGAAATAAGAAATATTTCGATATGAGCCATTCGGAAGTTGTCGATTTTAAAGCTATAATATATGGTTAGTGGTTAACTTTATAAAAATCAAACAATTTATCTCTATAAACATGATCAATTGGTCTTCTATGTATCTTACATTGTCTCTTACGGATTATTCATTTTCTCTTGATAATGATTAATGGTATTATTAAGGTATCAAACCTCTACAAACTGCCTAATATCCCTATGCACATACGTGTAATAAATAAGGGAACTGCGAAACCTTAATATATCCTGTTGCCTTGTTTTTTATCTTACTCAGAAATGGAATAATATAATTTTGATATTTTGGTATTAACGTGAATATATTAGAATATCAGAACACTAGTTTCTCATTACTCTAATATATTGTTGAATTATTTCTGAATGTAATTACCTGAATGTTACAATCGTGCGAAATTATTTCGAAAGATTAATACCAGACAATCTGTGATTTACACGCGATCGTTTTACTTTAATAATGATACACAATGTTACAGTCGGTGAAGAAGACTGGCCGCGTGGTAATCGCCCATGAAGCGCCGCTAACGAGTGGCTTCGGAGCAGAAATAGTTTCAGTCGTTCAGGTAAGTAAATGTTTCCTCGAAAATGGTATGACATAACAGCGTAAGCGAAATTGAAACTCTGATTACCACATTTCAACTTAAATCTCGTTCAACTGTGACGAAGAGAGATTACACTAAGGAAGAATCAAAAGTATTTGAACGTAAACTGCCAATCTGTTAGATCGTTTCGTAAGTTCCATTTACCACGTATGTTGTGTCTATTATCTTAATTGGTATTTCATTCTTACCAGGCACAGATTTCAAGAAGATTCAGAGAGTCGTGAAAATTTGTGTCATTGTATACTTCACGTATTCCATAAAATGAAAATTAAAACGATAATGAGAACGGAAAATATTAATTCGATTTATCCGCAGGCTCTATATTTTCAAACACGACAAACGATCGTCTTCTTGCATGAAAATTTCTATAAAAGTGCGGAGCATTTTTTTCGAACGAAGAAATATTAAATAAATCTAGAAATTGAATAGAAAGTGAGACACGTGATATTGAACTTTTATACTTTAAAAGGTTAATAAACTCATAAATTAATATAGCTGACTTTTAAAAGTGAAAGACTAGGAATAGATATACAAACGGAACAAAACTAAAAGTCAGATTTACGAGATACGCGTTGATAAACGAGGAGGAAATTTCTATTAAAAAATGTTGATCAAACTCTAAATCGTAGATATATGTGTGAGTTTGCGATGCGCAAGTTAATTTCCAAATGGAACTACGAATACAAAATGGAAAAGACTACGTTGGCGATTTAGCTCATAATGGCTCGATAAAAATATTGACGGTTCAACTCAAAATGTTAAAGTTTAGTAGAAATCGGCGAACCTTATGAAACGATCTAATAGATCGATTTAAATATTATGCACGTATAAGGAAGTTGGAGCAAATATCAGAGCAATTAGGCCATGTTACGCGAAATAACTGCACGTAATTCCAATCGAACGGTCGTATAGGCACAGTTGATAGATAAACGGAATTTTATTGTAGTTACGAAATTATTTACACGTAGCGCGTGCACGGTGCCAAAATCCATTAGATGCATGTTCAATGCATTGTTGGAATGTGGCAGGATATCATTACGCGTATTTTCTGTTACGTCATGCGCACACTTCGTGACGGTTCGATACGCTTCAGCTTGCTCAGATGTACAAACCTCGGCTGCCTTGCAAAACTCCTATACCTAGCGCTAAATTAGCAAATGGATAGTTCGATCGTTTGTAATTTAAACATTCGCCTAATAATACGATCATGTCTGTCGTTCGACGTGACAAAACTGAGAAATGTACTCATAACTGTCATTAATCTAAATACCTTCGTAAAACTGTTCTCATTCGGCTAATTAAGTTCACAAATTGTTCCTTTTACAGGCATCATTTGTATTAGACTGATGCGTACGAAATGTCGTTTCTTAAAAATAAAAGTTTAACCGTACGTAGTTTCCGGAATATATGCAATCAGTATAATTTTTACGTAATTCAATGCACTTCTCCGATGAATTCATTCTTTCAGATTTATGTGAATTACCAGGTCTATAATTCAATAATTTTTTAAATAGAGATATTGTGGCTGCTTTTAAAATAATGTGCACATTAGAAAAATTGTTCAGACGAAGCGTGGGAGATCTTTAAGTCTTCCTAAATACTAACATTTGTTTTTGTGCCAAATTTACTCACTAATAGCGATTTCCTCTTGTAGACCTTTCATTAGAAATTTTCTTCTGACTGTTTACTTAAAATTCTTGCATTCTTTGAAGTACATAGTAATTCCAAATTTTCCACCAACAATATACTCCAGAAATACAATCTACAACAATTGGAAACATCGATTAGCTATGCTATACATTTATTACATATTACTAACTTAAATGTTAATAAATATTAGTAATTTAATAAATTTACTAAATTCATACTTCCCTAACATTAGAACTAGCGATGACCAAAGTGTAAAACTTGTGTCAAGGAAATTGGGGTGGCAGCCGTATAGAAAATTATATAGGGTGGTTGATAACTGGTGGTACAAGAGGAAAGGGGATGATTCTATGCGAAAAAAGAAGTCGAAAATATAGAATAAAAATTTTTCGTTCGAGGCTTTGTTTTCGAGAAAATCGACTTTGAATTTTCGCTCGGTACGCGTGCACTTTATCACGTCTCGTTATAACGGATCTCACTGTAGATCGTTGTCTCGATGGAAAAATTAAAAAAAAAATTTAAAAAAAAAATGTTTATATATGTGAATATAATGGATTAATAATCTATAAAATTTAAAGGAAAATTATAGTTAAATGAGAATATAAAAGAGGAGTAAAAAGTACATTTTCAATGCAGGAAGAGTGTTTTCTACATTTGGAAGCTCCGATACAAAGGGTCACAGGCTGGGATTGTCCATTTCCGCACGTTTTCGAACCATTTTATCTACCAGACAAGTGGCGGTGCTTCGCGGCAGTCAGAAAGATCCTGAAGTACTGAAGAACCAGGGCTATTCTACTTAAGAACTTGTCGCAGTAGAAGACGCCAGAAACCTGTTGCCTCTGCGGACATTACCCCGCCACAACAACACGCATGAGTATCGATTTTTGGTCTTCTTTCGCCTGTTTAAAAATCAGTCCAAAGAATTTCTGTTTCGTCATTCTTAATAGGATGATTCGATCGATATACGTAGTTGGTTTTAATTAACCGGTCTGTCAGCTGTTGTTTGATTATCAATGATGTGAAACTTGATTGAAAAGAGGGGCAATATGAAGATCGGGTTACGTTCTTTATTGCGTAATGTACATTTCGACGATAACATTTCAAAAGACAAATAACACGATATCATTTGCGTTATAAACTTGCGTTATATTATTGTATAAAAAATAAAGGATAATTTTTTCGACAAATGTATATATTGTTTTTAATTGTATGTAAGAACGATGACGTAGCATGTCAAATTTGTAGAATTCATAGCACGTCGAGTTTATTTGTAGATCTTCTTTGTCATTAAATCAAAATGGAATATCAAAATCGTAAAAACAAATACAATATGATGTATAAATAAAACATGACATTAAATAAGAAATCACAAAGATAAGAGTATAGTACAAGGAAAATTACTCAATACCGCATAAATAGCATTGTTTAAGATTACTATCTTTGCTAAGCTTCGACTGCCTTTCATTGACTATTTTCTAGTCTTCGTTTCGACCAACGGTCTACTTAAAAAAAAAAAAAAGAAAAAAAGAAACACTTGGAAATATAGAATATATGCAACACAAACACTAATACCTTGTCTGTATTTTTACTACAAACAATGGTTTGTTACCGGAGGTATTTTAAGAACATGAGCGAATGCTTTTTTATAATCAGTATGCACAATCGTTCCTCATACATAAATTTAAAAATATTAATAAATTAAAAATTCCAGCATACACGATCTTACATAATAGATACGTACACACCGAAGCACCCAGAAACAAAACTACCAAATATTAGCCAATAACATTGTAATATTCATCTAGCTCCCAACAAACAGATTCAAACCAGCCAACCATAGTATCATACGATATATATCAGGACGAGTTCAATCTTCTTGTCTAACCAAACGTGAAACCTCTCAGTCCATCCGGAAGACGTTCTACTAGTCGCGTCGAATTCTTGTTTAGACCCGTTCCTCGGTTTCTTTAACGGGGAAGTTGAAAGGAGCTGCGGGTGCAGCTTTGATTGTTCGGTTGGACGTCGTTTAACCTGTCCCTGGCCCAATTCGACGTGGACAGGCGCGTGAATATTCTTCTGTTCGAGCTGAACCTGCCGTCGAAAGATGATACACTGAACACATGGTGACCGGTGGTGGCGACAACGACGGCGGCGGTGGCGTGGCACCAAGGAGTCCCGTCGAATCGATATTCGCAATTAGAACGGACGTGCCTACTCGTTTTTACAGAATATCTGGGTCAAGTCTGTCTTTAGCTGTAAAATCGAGCGCCTGATCGGTGTGTGGACCATGCGTGGCAACGTAATATCTTAATCAAGGCTTCTGTCTCAGGTGTTACACTGGTCGACGAGTATCCTTGGAGAAGGCGAAACCGGGCGAAGTCGATAGAATCGAGCGATTTTGCGACCTCAATCTAGGGAAAGAGGGAGAAAGAGAGCGTCGCTACGATTGCCGGTCGACGCTTCGTAAATGTTCTCCTTGTTGACAGCATAACGGGCGTAATTTATGCGTAAATAATTTATGGAACACACCGCCAACTGTGAACAGGAGTTGCCCGGCTTCTACACAGGTTTGTTGCTAAACTCTCGCTTGGTCAAGTTTTTGGATGATAGGTTTATGTTTATAGATGTTTCAGTTTCGACTAGTGGGTAATCTAGCGTTAGCTATTTTTACTGCCCTTAATACCTCCGTGATTGATCATTTTGATTTAGGTCAGAAGATGATTGCTATGATTTAGCGTTAGCTATTAACATTACGTTTGATATTCACTGTTCTTAATACTTTTGCAATTAATTATGTATCTTTGTATTGGTAGCTTATATATTTAAAAAGCGTAAACTAGCAGACGCTCATTTTATATTTACAATAAATATTGAAGAGAGTACGAGCCATATGCATGAGCCATTCAGAAGCTACAGTGATTGACTTCATAAAATAGAGAGCTAAGGTTCGAGGAAAGAAAACTGAAGTTCAAAGAACTAAAAGTGAAGTTCAAATTAAAACTAAACTTTGTTACAAACACAACCTTTGTTGGATCGAAACCATAATCCATACCACGAGCGTGTCTTCACGTTACAAGGGTTAATCGTAGGAAATATGCAATACTAAATTACTTAGTCGAGTTTTAAATTGCCGCTGGTAGAGCTCCTTCGGAAAAAATTATTATGCATCGTACAGTGACTATAAGAAGTAAAACGAAATTTCCTATTATTTAGTTAATTCTTTCGTATAATTGCAAAAATTGGATTCTATGCAAATGAAAGGTAGAACCTTAGAAAATAACGATTCACTGGAAAATAAGGTTATATGCGATGCTTGTTTTTACCTACCGTATATACTATCAAACTTTACGATATTAGTCAACGCAACAATATCGACATCAGCTTTAACCATTCCAACGATCGTTAACAATTATCGTTCTTACAATAAAAGTCGACCAACTGTAATAAAGCAAAAGAACGATGTAATCGCTATAATACTTGAAGCGTCGATACTTAAACGCGAGTTTCCGGATGAAGCGGAGTGTTGAAGAGGATCGTCGAGGTCGAACCCGGACGAAATCGAGGCAAGAAAGAAAATAGCGATCAGCCGAAGGAAGTGTGCGGCGCGCACTGTGCACTCGCACCGTATTTTGTAATTTGAAAGGGAAACCACATTCTTTCACTGTGTATTATGATACGTGAAAGTTGGCAACGGTGCACACCGGCGCAACCATACGGCCGGTAGAAACAGAAAGGCAAAGAGAAAGAAGGGAGGAAAGACGGGGCGGCGAGGGAGAGACGAAGAGAGACAGGTGAACCGTGTCGAAGTAGGAGAACAACGAGGAGAGAATCGAGAGAACACAGATATATATATATATATATATATTTATACAGATAGAGACAGAGAGGAGGGAAAGAGAGAGAGAGAGAGCCATTTGCCACGGAGGCATAGACTATATCGAAGGTCGACGAGTTGCCTTTTTATTAGTCGATTTTTGCGGGAATAGAGCAACGGCTCGTGCACGCTAACATATGGCGCCGATGCGTTCACATGCATTGAAAGTTGATGGATTCCCGATCACGTCAACGCGACCTTCACGATGAATCGATGCCGCTGCGAAAGTGTGAATCTTAGACGAAATCTTGATAACCGGAATTATCTGATCTTAGCGGACTATCATCATTTTAAACGTGAAAACGACGATGTTGTCTTTCCCGAATCTATTAAATGTTGCTTTAAAGCACATTATAATATAGTTTCCCTTTGCTATAAAAGAAAAACATATACAAAGTCCATAATACGCTACACGATTTCATTGCAAACGCTAAATTTGGTAAAATTCCATATCTATGTATACATTGCGTTAAATATAAATTCTCTGTTACCATTATTTAGATACGCGAACAAGCATTTAAATTATAATCTCGTAAGTTCTTCCTTTTAGTATCCAACCGGTAAACCCATCAACTCAACCATAATCTCGAAACAGGGAGAACTGCAGGAACTCGTTCCATTTGCTTCAACAGCGACTTATCGATTATGGTTGTTATCAAATAAATGGCCCTCGTTTATGTTATAATACTATACGTATATATATATATATATATATATGTGTGTGTGTGTGTGTGTGTATATCATTGCCTTTTGTGCCTTTATTTATTTTTCTGTTTTTATAGTCGCTTCTATTTTTGGTAAAATTGTGCACGTGCGTAAGATATACGATCAGTCGTGCTGTGACCTCGTGATTCACGCGCGAGCAACGCCGATTAAATTAATTAATCGGAATCGCGGCCGGTCGAATCTCTCCGTGCGTATCAATGCCGAAAGAGCAATGTCTGGCTTGTTACCATTTGAGTGTCGCGTGCGTCGCGCTGATTTTTGTTACGCTGATTTACAACAGCCACGCGAAACGACGTTCCCATCGGACAACCCCGATCAATATTGTTTTCCGTGCCGGTTTGCAACGATTTGACGCTCGTAAAAATTTCCATCGGCCTCACCGATCAATTGGTGACGTATTTACGATGCTTTCGAAACTTACAGCTGCGTTTTTATCTTATCGGAATATAATTTTGTTTGCCGTACGAGGCTACGCGAACGAACTGAAGTTAATGCTTCAGAGAGCCTTTTTCCAGGGATGAAGCCTAGCGTGCACTAATGTTAAGTTGAAGTTTCAGAGAGCTTCCTTGGGACAATAAATAATGGCAGTTTGATTTGATGATTTCCCTTAATTCCAGAAATACTTCAACACTGTCTGTTGTTAATTGACTTTTCTATTCGTTATGATATTATGTTGTAGCAAGTATTTTTCATACGAAATCTATTTTTATACTGTAAAATTAGAATATTTTAGATAATGTATTAATATGTTACTGGGTTTAAGGATAGTCTCTGATTCTTGAAATAAAAAAAAAAAAAAATAAAAAATCCTAATATTGGTTTTGTTTCTTCAGTATCATCAAGAATATTATTCGGTATTTAATGAAAAGTAGGATTAACAATAAGTAAATAAAATTGGTTTGTTTCATCTCCTAAAATATCATCTTTCTGCTGTTGTCATTACATTTGTGGAACGTAAATGTTTTTACGCGAATTATTACAAGAATTATCTTCAGAATTTCGTGACTTTTTATTCGAGTCTCGTATCAAAGTCGCAGTCACGCACGTGTGATAAAAACAATGTACGTGTAAAAAAGAAATATTCTATTGTTTTATCACAACACGTGTTCACACGAATATCAAATTTATTGCCTTGAAATTGATGATAAAAACTTACATATGTAAAAAGTGTATCACATATGTACTATGTTTATGAATAATAAAGATGATACGAAAGAAATCAAGGAAGCAGAGTGCTGCTTCATAGTCAGACACAATAGAAGGCATTTCTGCTTTATGGATTCAGACGTCTTGTAATAAAGATTCTATTGTACAAAACTATTTTGATATTTATTTAGATCTTCTCAAAATTCCGTGTTAAATAATTTAAAGTTGTCGTCTTTTTCTAGTAAGCTTGATCTTTGGATATTTAAGATGAGAAAAGATTGTAAAAGGAATCAGATATATGGAGAATTAAAGCGGACGGTACTGTATTATATAGTATATATATTATATTATATAGTATATATATATTATATAGTATATATATATATTATATAGTATATATATAACGTAATTAAAATGTTCTTTAGATTTATCTTCTCATCGCCGACTGCCATTTTCGCCTTTTAGACGACTTTCTTACCAAACATCGTATTTCTCAATAGGAAAGTTACAGGTCTAGGCTATTATATCTAAAATATATAAGCTATACTATCCTAAGAGAATATAATTTACATTTTTTCTCAATGAACAGAGGAATTAGCATGTAATATCTAAGAAGCAGTTATTTAACGACTCGAAACACGAGGCGGTCCTAGTACGAATCACTTTAAAATCCATTCAGAGTAATTCTAAATATTACACCTACTAGTGCGTGTCCACAAATTATTTTTTATAGAATATGTCATTATCATAATATTATGTATATGAAAAGCTAAATAAACAAGGTTTAAACTATGGTCTATGTAATTGTATGTCATTGTACATATTATGCACAATGTATAATTATTGTAATATATTTATGTAAAATTTGAAGTTGCAAAAATGCATGTAATAGACAAAAACATATAAAATATCCAAAGGAAAGCAACCGTTATAATTTCTAATAAATAAAACGAATCTGTGTATAAGTTTCATTTCTTTAGTTCTGCCCATGGAAACATAAATTAACATAAAATTCCGCGGTCTAGTAATAATTAATTCCTCAGCGATACTTTAACTACGATACTGTACCTACAATATTTCCATCAAAACCATCAGAGTTACGATTCCTTCCACAAGCAAAACCATCAAAATTCTAGCGAGTAAGTGGATACGTGTAATAAAAAGATAAAAGAGAAACAGTCTCATAACACTTTCATACACGGCGTACATTCGTGAACGAAACGGGATGCAATTTCCAGGCGCAAACGCGGGCGAAGCTTATTAACTGCGAGGCCGATACGCAATGCAGCGAAGGTGCAGTGGCATTTAACGTGTCTGTCCGCTTGGTTCAGCCGCGACGCGTGCAGGCGCGTGCAACAGCTGCGTTATCTACGGGAAAACGCGTTCGACGCGGTGGAAAAAGTTCCCGACAGGCTGAGAGAGTGCACAGTTTATTAATATGATAATGCACGGTAAGCCGATGAAATCGAAAAGAAATTGCGATCAACAAGATCGAGGCAAGGAACAGGTCCTTGAAGACTTCTCCGTCTTAACTACAACTGGAAATCCATTTTGAAATAACACGAAGCGACAGGGCGAGGAATTTGAATATTCACTTTGAACGACAAAATGTCAGATTTTTTATTCTTGGCAAGGAAAATTACGTCGTACCGTCTTCTCCTTGATTCGTCATCCATAAACGTTAATCGGCGGCATTAATCGACACTTGTACATACTTTCTATCTATAGTTTATGGGCGCCTCGAGGAAGTCAAGAGGGACACGCGTGGTTAAGAATGTCACTAGTCAATCACGTTCTTGGCGAAGCGCGATTCAGTATTGCATCATCGAAATGTTGAACGTTTCGAATCTCGACAAAGAGATTGTTCGTTGTCAAAATGAATTATGTATACTAGTTTCATCTGTCAGTTCAAGAAAACGAGATTAGGTGTTTGTTCTGTATGTAGAATCGAAGTATAAGAAGCCACAGGAATTATGATAATTTGCAACAATGTAATGTAGAATAACTTATTGCTTTCTGAGAAAAAGGGGCTCATAATCAAAGAAAATATTGTATAACTGACAAAATAAATGTCGAAATTATCTTTGAATAAAAATAAGGAAATTCCCTAGTTATTCAATAATGACTTAATTAAACTGTATAGACTATATTTATATTAACGGTTGATTCACCTTTTGTAATTATCGTATTATCTTTTCTTTAAAAAAGGAAAACAAATAGAAGATATCAATTTTTGGTTATCGATCATTTGAATATATGTAAGATTACATATATGTATATGTATACATACAGATATAGGGATATATTGTAGTTATGGTAATTAGTCTTCTTTGATTGATCATCTGAAGTGAATATTTACAAAGCCTGTAAATCCTTTCGATTTCACAGCTGATTTTAATGAAATTTCATATGTTCGAGTATAAGACTAAACAAAATCTTGAAATAATTTCTTTTTATCTTACGTTATACAATTTGAAGTGGGGAGTCATCAATATTTTGATTAACCGTTTTATGATATGCCCTATCTCTTTCAATATACCTTCTCCAGTGGTGTGATTCTTTTGAATCTTGTTTTGCCATTTAAATGTTCGTCGATAAAGAGATAAATATTCTGACAGTTTTTACAGTGTGCAAAACTTCATTGAAATACAAAGTACAGACTTTTTATAATCTGTATAAATGCTTTTTTAAATGCTGTTAATATGGAACATTCCATACCTCGAAGAAACTTTGCCAAACGGTAAACAAGATACGCAAGAAACCTTTCATACTTCGTTTTTTGCGATAAATGTAAAAGGGAAACATGATTTTCCTTTATTACCGTAACAAATGACAATTCGCTTTCTTATATCGATAAGAAAGAAATTTAGATAAACAGAATCTCCGGAGTAATTACGTTATACAGTACTTTAAAGTAGTAACGATAAAGAAACATACACGACGCAAACGTCGTAAGATTTCTTATGCTTTATTAACAAGAGATAAAATAATTACTTCCGGCAGGTAAATTACATATTACTCCACAGACTCATTATTAATATAGTAATATATATCAATTACGTCCCTCGAATAATATTCTACTTTCAATACCTGCTATCTCGATTTCTCAGATCGAAATGGTCTTTTTAAATCAAATTGATACATTGTCCGTCATGGTGGTTACCAATAATTGGCATTTCTTTCGCATTAATAGTGTAATGAATCACGCGATTGTCGTGATTACATTGGTAAAATTTAGAATGAATATTCACTTATAGATAAATATTATAGACTGAGATCCTAAATATTTAATTAGTACTAAATATAGATTGATTAAATGTTGTAACTTATTAACACAGTAAATAATTGGCTATTCTCTGCGAAACGTATGTTTACAAAAAACATACATTTCATAACATAGATATATTGTAAACATACATTTCTTGTAACTTCTATGTGTATGTAAACATTTTGGACCTAACCATGTTAGTCGTGCGTGTTTCGTTACATTGTAAATAAAATTTCAGAACAGTTTCTACAGACGCACATAATTTACTCAAAAAAGTCTCTATAAATATACAAATATTTTCGTGAGCCACAATACTCACGATCAATTACTATATAATTCACATTACAACATACATTACCAAGGTAAACGATACTCTGGTACTCTGAATAACGTGTTAAACATGTTAAAATCAGAATACAATAAAAGCAATAAAAGTCTTATAAAAATTTGTTAGAGTCAATTATTAATAGTATCTTAAATGTCTCTAGAAGCTTCGAATACCTTAAACATTTCTAAGAACGCGAACGATACGTTTCTAAGATTTACCGTCAAGCCCCAGCGTGCAAAGCGGACGAAACTGCAGCGCTCTGGTTGCTCTGGACAGCCGTTTGCGCGTTCACCGGCCGTTCAAAGACGGGTTCGTCGAACGCAGGCACTACTCGGCGATGAAGTGTATAGATAGGGTTAATCGGTTGGTTCCCGGTGGTGTGTAGAGATCAGCGAGCGAAAATTAGTTTGCGAGAAAAGCGTCGCGTCACATCGCATGGCAACGTTCGCATTTTCTGCGTCGCCGGTGGCGCTGGTTCCGTCGAAACGACGACGCCGGTAGCTTTCGAGCGATTTCGGGCAGACGTGCAGCCTGCTTTCCGCCGGTGGTGGGGATAGTTACGCGGCGTTCGACTTGAGTCGGGTGGGGCGACATCACGCCGGGACGGAACAGCACGAGATTCTCGCAGTGTCGAATCCCGCCGGTTGTCTCGTTCTTTTCGTAATTGTCGTCGACTTCCTTAATCGTTAATTCCGAGTAACACACACGGCTCGTGTAACTACGCGTGCCGCGTTCAATCGTTTGCTTTTCCGATTTTTCCCCCATTCATTAACTTGTGTGCGCGAGTTACGAACAATTTTCTAGCCTCTCGTTTAAGACCGATTGTCTCTCGTCTCTGTCCGACCACGTGACACACGTTAGTCCAAGTTCTTACCAAGAGTTACGTTTAAAAGTGTGAGAGTCCTGTTTTTGTCGCGAGGCGTGTAAGAACATTCTGGAGAAGACGTTTCGTTTCGAGAGAGTGAATCGATCGATCCATCGCCTATTAACCGAGACGTCGCACATAGTAGCCTTAGCTTTCTTACAACGACACGAGTGAGAAGCCAGTGGTGCAGTATCAGCTTTCGTTTTGCGAGATTGTTCATTTCCATTATGGAGAAGGTGAATGGTAATATCGAGAAACGATTGCCCGAGGCGGAAGAAATTTGGACTGGGAACGTGACGATGGAAGAGCCCAGAAAAGAAACCAACAACCGATCCGTCAATCCTGGTCAGGTTCTCCCTTTGATGCAGGTAAGCTTACGTAACTCGAAACTTGCCAGTTCGCAAATCATGCTGGTTCGCGTATCGTTCCGATTACGTTACCCTTACGATGTGCTATTCGCACGCGTGATTTCGAACCGATGCGATGGGTGTCATTAACCCAAGGGAAAAGGATTTAAAGCGGAAGGACTCGGGAGTCTAGTGTTCCAAGGCAGCGCCGTATCGATCGATCCCATCGAATCATGGCGAACCGGGCGATATACAGCCGCGGCCGATTTGTTAACGCGGTCTGTCACATTAATTTAGAATTATCGTGACATTATAGGAAAATTTTATTTCTTAATGATATACTGTATAATGAAAAATTTTATTTGTGACTCGAAATTTTATTTCAGACATGCCTATGTCGATTAGTCGTCTTTTATTGCTTGATTTATTTATTTAGTAATCTGCGGGCATTATCTCTATGCTATAAAGAAAATAAGAAAGAAATTACAACGTTGAGTATACAAATAAAAAAAGAAACTGAAATAGAATAATTGCAAAGCTGACTGTCTGCGCTTATAGAAAAAACCATGGAAGTGTTGATTTTGAAAATGTATAATATACGTTCGCTTCGAATGGAACATTTGATTAATCATTTGACGATCGGTAAAACTGAATCGGTAAGACCGAGAAGTGTTCACAGCAAGCAGCGAATTTATACGGAACGACACTTATTAAATTAGCATAACGGGTGTCCACACGTGATCTAAGGTGTTAGCCAATCAGTACTCTGGAATGTATTAATTTGCCGGTTTGTAACGAAAGGTGTTTCTAAGACACGTAGTATATGTATTTTTTTTCTTGGACACTTATCGCACGGGTCGTTGCGTGTTTCCATGGAACTACGAATAATTGTCGTTTCACGCTTACGTTCGATATTCGCCGGCGACGTAATAAATTCGTTTCTACGAAAATCAGGCTGACAAACATAATATAGTTGACTTTTATGCATTCACGGAAAACTTGCAGACACAAACATATATAGAATGCATATAATATATATCATATATTATACATATATATAATATACATCATATTATATCATATGCATAAATATATAAAAGTATATAAAGTATCCACAGTATAGTAGTTACGATACTTAGTAGTTAAAACAATACTCCTTGAAACATAAATACATATATGCATATGTATAAGAAATGAATTCGCATAGATATAGGATACTAAAAATCGTAACTAAATGTACAATAAACAGATAGTTCTAGAAACGACGAATCAAGCTAAAACATTTTCTTATTTTTAAAAAAATCCAGACAGCACGTTTCTTTATTAAAAAAGTAAAATCTGTATGTACTGTACTATTGTACATTAATAGTTTATTGACACGGCATAAAGAGGAAAAGTACTTTGCGTTTGATACAGTCGATTCTTACGCCGCGTTAAAACGTTTCGCTGTTTTAAGTTGGTAAAACAATGGCGATATTAACCGACTATGAAGCGTGTTTCCTCCTTGAAGCTTTTTAATGCGTCCATGTTGCCATTATATTATACACCTATACGGCAACCATTCTCCCGATCCTATTTCACTCGAAATGACGTCAGTTCAGGCGGCAGTCTCGAATCCGAAGGATCATTTCCGGAGCAATGGCACGAGTATCGATTGGTCGACACGCCTGAAACTCTGAGACAAGGCGCGGATCGTGTGTAGGACGCGACATTGTGCTCCATCGATGTACCGAGATACACGAAGGCTCAATTCGCTGCCATGATAGAACGCCGATATGCATAATTATGTTCTCGGCCACGAATTTTAATGGCTTGCGATATGTCTGTGACATCCAACGAGTTATAACGAAACGATAAAAGAAACGAGAAAGAAACTGTTATCAAGAAAGTTACGTGTTTTCGTGCATGTTTTCGTGTTGGGTCTATAAGCTTAGTATCTGTTGTTTGTGACGTTACAAATTATTTTTCCTGATAATTGACGGATAACGCCGAACGAAGGAAAATAATATTGCAACTATATTACTTATTTCTGCTTTTTTAAATCTTCTTTTCCTTCTTCTTTCTTAGATTTGAGGAATAATGCAAGGATTGCCAATATTTTTCGCTTCTATTTAAGACACACTCTGTTACTAAAATAGAATTATTCATTTCTCGGCGTTCTTGCACAATAATTTGTTAATTAATGATATCAGTGAATTGATAAGTTAGAAGTTACAAGTTATAGAATTCGACCTCACAATTTCACAATTTTATGATCGAATGGTTTATGACTGAGGAAATTTACAATAATTCGATTGTACGAGAGAACCTTGGGATTGCATTATTATTTTTATCGAAAATTTTTTTATTCCATTAGTCATTGTCCCCTTATAAGCCATTTTGTTGAATCACGCAGAAATTAAAATGCCTCAAACTATGTTAATTGACACACATACAAGAAACGACGCAGTATTTAAACAATTGAATCGACGTAATATATGCGTCGTTATTAATGAATGTATTAATGTAGGATTTCTTTTAAACCGTTAAATTAAAAGCCATTCTGTTTAATCCAACGAAAACTATATAGCAATATAATAATAATATAACAAAGTTAATTTCTATATATGTAGTTACAAATCGATATAGATATGTAGTATCACGCGATGCAATAAAAATATCTTGAAATATTATCGGTTAATATCGTCACGGTTGTTTTTTTATACGAATAATTGATCTCCAAATTATTTCATCAATATTCGAGTGTAATCTGATTTTTTAATAAGATTGACAATTGACGTAATATTGAGGCTATAATTATTTACATAGAGTGGACCGTGACTGTTCGTTCTTCAAGTTAGACCGTGCGCAAAGACCAACATAGTTGGTTGTATTATTATGAACCATATCATAACAACGTGTCACGAAGGGTCATATTGTTTTGCAAGTGTCGAATGATATATATATATATATACATATACATATACAGCGAGCAAAAATATAAAGTTTATTTTGATTTATCCGCGCAATTATTTTTCAAATCAGTCTTTGTTCGAAAAAATATTCCTAATAGAATTTATCTTCTTTCCAGGAAGAGTTTTTACGATGGACACAAATTTCGTTCATTCCGTATAACACGAGTGTTTTCTGAGATTTACAAGACGATCTTTGTTTTCTTAAATGATGTATACTTTCTTTTAGCTAGAACATAATTTATTTTTTAATAAATTCATTGATCTACGATATGAGACATTGAGTAATTTTTAAATATTTTTTCGAATATAAATTTATACTATCAATTTATTTTAATGAGGTATATTAATCGTGCAGAAATTGAAAAACACATTTTGTCTAAATTAATCGCAGATAATATAACGGAATCAGTCGTCACAGTGAATATCTTATGCCCATTTATGTCTATTTTACATAATAAATTATGTGATTTTTTAAGTATCAGCATTAGTCTGCTGTTAGTCTTCAATCTTTACACTAAACAACTAATGTGTGTATTTTTTATAAAAGTACTTTTCCATTCTGGTGAATTGTATCTTCTTTAAAAAAATCTCTGTAAGATTGTGTTTTACTATTGAAAATCAATAGAAAGAAAATTTCTTTCACGTTCTAAAAAAAAGAAAAAATCCAGTTTCACAAAGGGTAAAATATCATTCGAATAGGTATATCAAATAACTTAGAGAGGAACTTATGGTGTCATAGTGTTTATCAAATAATAAACGATAACCTTTTCCCTGAAAAATCTCGTTCAGTGGCGAGTGACTATCTATTCTTGAAGTTATTTTCTATCGGAGAGTAATTTTTTGCGACGATAGCGGCAATGATCATTGATCATTACCGTCGCGATCGTCTTAATTGTTTGAAATATGTATTCAGAAACAGAACGAGCCTGGCGCTGTTTATTGGAGTTAATGCGTTTGGACTTTAGACCACGCTATACAGGGTGTCCCGAGATAAATAATTAACGATAAGGAGAAATATAGTATTATGTTTAACGACTACGTTTTTATTTAGTACTATCATAAAAATGAATATTTGCGTGGAAATATGTTATTTCTGTTTTTCTAAATATTTCATATATTCAAGATAAGACACCCTATATATATATATAAGAAGTATTTCTAGAATTGATAAAAACATATTTACATTAGGACATCGTGTCGCTTCGTATATTTGTACCTACAAGTATACCTTTCAGTTAGCCCGATTTGTTTATATGAAATTCAGAGAAAGGTTAAATTCGATGTAGTCTATCTTCTGGCGAAGGTTAAAGTGTTTTTTTTTTAAATGATAATCATAGTGTTCGATGTTTTCTATTATCGGACATTGTTGATTTATGTTCATGAAATTTTGTCAGTACATATTAATTACTCCACAATTATATTCCACGGTTTAAGAACTTTTATTTACCTAGCCCTTTTACAATATTTGTAATTGCTTAAATTTCAAACAGACCTCGAATACGTTTAAATTAAGATTTATAAATTATAAACTAATATATTTAAACTTTATAACAAGATTTTTCCATGGATAGATAAATAATATGTACACGGTTAATAGAACATCTTGTAACACTATTTTTGGTAGAATAAATTAATGTTTCAATATCATATCAGTTTCAGACAGATATTACTCATGGAACATTTTATCTTATTATTTTCATTGAAACGAATTAAAGTTTCAGTATTATAACATATTCAGATAAATATCATTAGCAGAAAATTTTGTGCTGCTATTTTCATTAAAATAAATTAAAATTCCAATATTACATCATGTTCAGGAAATAAAAGTTGAAAAGTATTTTAAAACTCTTCCTCTATCCTAGCCGTGAAATTTGTTATTCAACACAGAGAAATTCTTGGAACGATTCTAGAAACCGAATTGCTGTTCGAAGTTAAAAACGATAATCTCATGAATCGCTTGAATCACTTTGCGTTAAACACGCAATGAGCGCGATGACGTTGAAGCGGCATATTTCAAGCCTAGGCGGTATGCAGTCAGGTTCATAAATCCATTTACCTCGTTAAAAAATTAAAATGTTCGCATCAGACACGAACTACCGAATCGTATAATATGTATATTCTTCCAATGTGTGTATTTTTCTTGAAATTTATCGTCGATACGATTAATTTCCCGTTGAGTTACACACTCTCGTGGAACTTTGAACGTAGACAGCGGTTATAATTTCTCGCGAAACCGCTATTAAAATAATCTCTCTCTCGCGCTCTCGATTGCCAGCGAAACGTACGAGCATCTCAGAAATTGGACTGATCAACTCTGCTTTTTGTATATTTCTCGATTTTATTACGTAGGTAATGTAATTAATCTTCAGTTCTCAGGGCACGGACAATTTTCTTAGATAAAAATTGAACGCCACTTGGAATCGAAAAAATATCATTAAATTCCACAGAGAAACGTTAAGAGATAATCTCCTTAACATTTGATTATATTTCAATCTTTCAGTAGGTATTTTCAACCTCATTCTTTTATTCGTAACTTTTATATTTTTTAATGCTTCTATGAACTACGCTGTTTCGTTTATACGCGGATGTTTTTCTTTTTTTAAATTTCGATTCACTTTATCTCGAATCACTTTATTCAGTATACGTTTACGAGCCTCTTTATTACGGCGATTAAGAGAAGTGAGAAAGAGCGAATGCGGATTTGTTCGTATGAACCAATTCCTCACAAATTGCCACTGCGGATCAAGAAGCAAACGGCCAGTGTGTTCGTGCGAGTTACATAGTTACTGTTTCACTGTATAAGTAAATTATGTACATAATATGTATGTAAATACACGTATAAATATATGCACGTTCATTGGAAGAATATAAATGTACATATATGTACATGTACTTCAATCTTTCGTGACGTCTATTCTTAACTACACGAATATTCGCGTGCCCTGCATTGTTTGAAAAAGCACTCTATCCAAAACTTCTACGTGATTTTTTTAAATTGATCTTTTTATTAATATATTAGATTAACAAACTCACAGTACTCAAGGGGGACCATCTTTAATACTTATTATTGTATGTTTAAGATGATTACTAATTTTTTACTACATACATATATGTTTCCAATAAATATCTTATACTTCTACCAATATGATCGCGATAATTGTGTCTCGTTATGGTATTAACGAAATTTCGAAATGTCGTATGTAACACATACGCAATTTTTTATATAAATGTTCTCTATTCTAAATGTTCAAATACTTTCGTGTGTCATTTATACAGTGTAGAACAGCTGGCATTACAAACGATTACTTAACCAACCGTATTTCTCGCATTCATTGTATTTATCGGTTTTTAATAATACCGTTCGTGAATATTCCAGCCATTCTGACTCCTCTGAATCGCTGAATTAATTAACTCGGATGCCCCGATGACGCTGTTGGAAGGATTACGTAATAGACTCGCTGTGAAATGACATTTTTTTCTTTTGGCGAAGGTGTACACTTCGGATATTGTTCCTTCTGTCGTTCTATACTGATTCGTCATGGTCTAAGAACTTATTTAGTAACATTTTCGAATTCTGTGAATAGACACAGAATGGCTGTTGGTTGGAAGATGGAGTATTTTGCTTGACGGAGATAGTGTTGTTTGCTACTATCTTATGTAATTCGTGGGAAGGAAAAAAGAGATAAGTGGTGTAATCAGACTGTATAGATATTTTTGTTTTATTAATTCTCAAGTATATGATTTTTCAAAATATAGCAAGATATTTTGAAATTATTGGTTTATACGTTGCAAGAACATAGAAAAATAATTTGAAATATTCGTACCACGTTTTTGATCGAAGGAAAAGATTTATCGCTAAAGAGATTGTTGTTAAATTCTTTTTTTCTATAAAAGGGTAAGAGGAATTTTTTATATATAATGTCGTAATAACTACAAATGGCACAGACGTTCGAATTATAGCTGGGAAAGATTACAGAAGACGAAATAACTTGTTTATGAACAGACAGACACTTTATGTCTTTGTGCTATGAATACATCATTAATTTAGACACTATACAGTAAATGTTATGTGTCTACTATATTGGGGAATACAGGTATGTTGCCAAATGGCAGTTGCATTTAAAGATTAATGTTTCCTGGAATATGATGTGAAATTTGTTCCTTTGAAAAGAAAAAAAATTTTTATGAATACATCATCTGGTAAAATATAATAAATGTACGATAACGATAAAGTGATATATGCGAAATCTAGATATATGAATATCTGTTAAAAACATTCAGATTAAAATAATGCAATTAATATTTTGATGTAACGAGAAATGTACATCATCTGATAAAAATATATCGTTGCTTTAGATACATTTCATAAGACGTGATAAAAATTCGATAGCAAACAAAATGATATACGATAAATATCATAGGTATATGATTATTGTAACTTTCACGTTGCTAAACCTGCTAAAGCTCATTTTCTTCGTTGAACCTATAAAACTGTATAATTGTCTTGTGTAATAACAACTATATAATCCACAGAATGATAAATTAACCTAATAAGAAAATTGACATTATTCGATATATTCCTATGTTATTAAGTAATTTAAAAAAAGTCCTCTTACCCTTTTATCGCACTTTCTAATTAAACAAACATATTCTGGCTCCTACAACATTGAGATATTGAAATGCTAACAATCACGAAACAATCCTGTTGTATCTGTGGCGTCACACGTCATTTAAATTAATCACGCTTCCGATAATTTGTCTTCGGCACATTAATTAACGTCCTGTCGTCGTCGAGTATATGCAATCGTTTATGACTTATTATAAATCATTTCTACAACCATTTAAACTCCGAAACTTCTTCGTCGCGTCTTGTCGTCCTTTCCGTTGGTTTACGCTCGTTTAATTCGTTGGCGTGTACAGTTATCTATCAGTCGATTTGAGACATTATGGCTGCTTTGTATTAATTTGGTCATTGTTAGGGACAGATCGAAAGCTGATTTCTAACTTTACAAAATTCGACTTCGATATCGAAAAATGTTATTGTATATTTACGTTTTACAATATTTCGAAGTAGAATATCTTGAAATAATTGTTCAAATGATTACCAGGAAGAGTAGTTTTTCTTTAATCACTGTAATTAAAAAATTGGATAAAGTTTCGTTTAAAATAAAATATCCTATGAAAATCTTATTGAGAAAGTCCACGTAGCCTTGTTATCGTTACCATTTTCATGTATTTAATTTAAAAGACTCGTACAGAACGGAAAGAAATCATGCTACGGTTAACAGACGAGTGCAAAGAGTTAATAATAATGGTAGATAGTGATTTTGGTTAAGAAAAAATAATACACATAGGGTTTTCTAATGTGGAAAAATTGCTATGCCAATGGTTCGTATATATCTCTGCATACCGAAAACGCAAACTTGGCCAAAGATGACGCTCTCATATATTACATATTCAAATGGAACGTCCCACTAAAGAAAAAGTGTCACTGTGTTAACCGGAAGTCGGCAACGTCTTCCAGTGAAAGCTTCTTCGATATTTCTTGGCTGATTACTATATAATTGGCCTCGCGCATACGGTAATGAGCAACTCGTGGTTAATGGCAACGATTCTTCGTATCATGAAGCAAGGAAAGGAACGTTCATTTTCTTGGCGTGAAAAAAAGGTAATAATTTGTCGAGGAAGGATGAGATACGATAGATTACTTTTTACGGCTTGGAAAGGAAAAGAGAAACCGTCTAATTACTTAGGAATCATATAGATTTTTGTACTCTTTGATAGACTTCGTCTTGTTTAACTATTGCGTAATCCTTTTTTAAGGAAAATGAATGATGATGTTGGTTTTAATAATGAATGGAATATAGACAGTGTCAATGTTATTTGAAGTTACAGTGAAAGTGACGAAGAAGTTTGTTTATCTTCGCTGCAATAGGATTGCAGATGTTTGATTAATCGTATCATTTTTATATATAGCTTGAATTTAATCAACAACGAAATAAAATTTAAGACTACAGAAAACAAGACGAAGATGTAAACGAAAGAAATGTATAGAGAAAACTATACTACAGTAGAAAGAATAAAACTGGAGCAATATTTAGAGCATTTAAGACGGTGGAAGAAAAGATACAATATTTTGAATAAGACAAAATTATTCTTAACCCAAGTACACATTTTATATGTTTCGATTATAAATCTTTGTTTTATTCATTATTTATTTATTTTATTCATTTATCTCGGAACTATTATTCATTATGTAATAATCTAATAGAATTTTAGAAGAAAATACTCCATCGATTCAAATGGCTTTTACTTCGGTTAAATATTTTTATTTTAATACAATTGATCTGGAAATTATTATGCAATGACCCACTATTACTTTCTTACTATCGATCAAAGAGCAGAGAATAATTCATTCTTCCTGCTCATCGAATCATTGAAAATCGTCGATTATTCTTTCCAAACTATACACTCGATTCACTTTTTTTTATTAGTCTTTTCGTTGCCTTTAATAAACTGTCATCTTAACAGAGGTGTTACGTCAATCCTCGATTCAGTCACTTTGTTCTTGCGTTGAAAAACTTTTTTAAACCGCCCACGTGCAGGCATTCTTCGATACGGTTGCCCGTCGACATCGATAACCGGACTGATCTTTAAATAGAATAAACGTTTTGTCACCGGCAACCGAGGGTCGGTGATCGTACGTGAAAGTAACGAGAATGAAGAAAAGGTTAAGCGAAAGGTAGAACCACTTTGGTCTACCTAAACGATCGACATGCCATTACGAATTCAATGGTGCTTTAAATGGAGTTCAGCCTTATCAAGCCTTTGCGTATTCCTTTGCATAATTCAACGTCACTGACTGCCAGTGGCTGCCCATCAGTATCCACGTTCATTCCGTCTTGTCACTCGTCTTTTCGCGTTTCATTGCTATCTTGTTCCTTTGGCAGGTGTATCTAAGCTTTGAATTGCATCTCGTATTCACATGGCCGTTAATTTCAATTTTCTATTATCGTCGTTAATTGGCGTCGATCATTTCAAGAAATATCTCCTCGTCCGTGAGAAGATCTAGTAATTGCTTCTATATGAAATAAATTAGTAAGAAGTGTTTGAAATACGTGAAGTTTTGAAAGATTTGACATTTCTTTCCCGAAACAGGTTTGTTTAGAGTTTACAGGAATATTTCACGCTTCTTTCTTTGATCATTATCTTCTTTACTGTTTCTGTCTGTTTGCTGTATAATTCATTCCACCTTTCAAAGGAATTTGAATTCGTTTATGATTAGTATGATCTATCGAAGAATTATAAAGGTTCCGACAATTGGTGAAAAATCTTAACAAACGAACGTATGCATATTTTTATAGAACGTATGACCTAAATTGAGATTCGTTCTATTTACCAAGCACTATAACGAGCATTTTAGTTTAGATGTTATATATTACATCTAACCTATTCACGATAGCTTTTATCTTGGATATGTAACTGGAAATATTTCAAGCTGAAATCCAAGCTTGATTTTATCCTGTCGTCAGTGTATTCATTTTTAGACACAGCGTGTTCGTAAACGACCCTTTAAGCTTGAGACCTGCAGGCTCGTAGCTTGGCTCGTGCTCCGTGTGTACGACCACTAAATTTCGGTTTTACAACGTAGACGTAATTAAAGTCACTCTGACCGGTTATAATAAACGGGGCAGTAAATTATTACGGAGGCCGTAGAACAGGCCAGCCCACGAAAGGATACGATTCTTCGTTGAAGGAGCCCTAAGGACCTTAAGAACGCTGACGATACGATTCGCGTGAGAATTTCTCGTTTATCCTGCGGAACTCTCGAGAGTGTTTTCGAGTAAACAGAAACATCCTCGAGAAGCAAACAACTTTGCTAATAAATACCTTGTTTCCTGTTAACAGGAAAAATTCTTGTAGATAGAAGATTAGAATTATACTCATGGAATGATGAAACTAATTGTATAACGTGTATCTTTAATAACGTATATGTTTCCTAAGATAAAAATTTAGAGTGCCTATTGTCTTTGAGAAAAAGAAATTGTTTCATCTATTCTTGCATATAATTAAAAATGAAAAAGAGAAATTTGTTTTTACATATAGTATGATTATGAAAAGATCGATTCTATTTTCTCTAGAATTGTACGTATTATTTTTGCATCAATTTTGATTATGTGAATTATTCACGTCAAAAATTTCAAAATTCCTTTAATTAAAAACCTTCGATCTTCGTGCTAATTGGAAATAAGATAAAAAAAGGAAGAAATTTATTAGCCACTTTGAGATACATTTATTCGAAATATAATGTCAACATATCTCTTAGTAGCTTCCCATTAAAAACTCCGTGTTCTCTAAATCTATCCGATTATCAAATAAATCATCAAACAGAAAATCCCGAACCGTTGGATTTTTAATTTTCACCATGACTAGGGGGTAAATTTCTGATTCTTCGGATTTCGATCGCGTTTTCAGACCTTTCTTGCAAACCTACTCTGGAGAAGTGAATTGGAGTGCTCAGAAAACGTCGAAACGAACCTATACTAATAAAATCTTGATCGAAACTCGAGAAACCACGAATATGCAATGGCAAACCTCTTGTACCTTCCAAGTAACGGAACATCAGGAAGGGTTAATTAAGTCGCGATTGAAGCATCTGTTCGATCAAATGGCAAGCAGAGATCGCTCGGCGAACGATTTACTTATCCCGAGTAACATCATGGGAAAGACGATCTGCTTTCTAATTACATCCTTTTAAGGAGATCCAAGGGCGCGTTCACTTTCGTGGCTCGTTAAAACCGACCGAAATCGACTCGTTAATCGTGGCGGTTTCTTCGGTGGAATTAGTGTCGAAGAACGAGGCGATGCCACTAGCCTCGTGTGTGCCGCTGTCGAAAATAGAAGCGCTCGCGGTCAAACGCGCGAAACCGGTCACCTCTCCGTAGAATAGCGCGCTAGTTAAGGTCAGGATATTTCTGGACGTGGATGAAAGTGATGTGGATTGGTATTCGCAAAGACGAACTGTTTCTTTCGTGGCTGGTTAATCGTGTTAGTAGGTGAAATTAACACTGTTTCCGCGACGCTGAAACTTTTTTTAAGGTCGATATCCTTCGATCAATACATCGAAGATGTATCTTCGTTACTTTATAATTTTTCAATTTTCGTATGTTTGCACACTGTCTTGCATTTTTATCGAATGCTTCCTTGAACTAGGAATAAGGCACGGTAATTCGTTTGGGTTTGCTATGCTCTCTATAATTAATCTAAACTTCTCGAAGAGTAAAGTTTTGTATTAGCCTAGAAATGTTATTCGAACTCTTTACAATAGTTCTGTGTAAAGTTTATAATGGTTTAAGTGCAGTTTAAAGTAATTTGATTCATGCAATTTCTACTGAAAGTCTCGTAACTTACGTTAGAATATTGATAAAAGTTAGAATGTTTACGAGATGTCCGAGAAACGAAATGGAAAATTTCAAGGCTCGCAGTAAGGTTAATTGTCATGGGAATTCTACATATATTTAGTTTTTAATAATATTTTTATCTCAGTGGTAAATATATTATAAGATTATTTCAAAACGTTTTTGAAATGTTTTTTGAAATGTTTTCGCAACCTAAAGGATTGCAACTAACAAACGTGCTATAGTTATTAATTCAGAAAATACATAAACTCTCAAATAAGCATTCAACACGACGTGTAAACTTTATTTTACGTAGAATAACACGTAGGATAGCTTACAGAAACTTCACTGCTGATTAAAATCTACATTCTGATTAAATGTTAATAAACGTGGGATCATTGTGCAAAAAGCGGAGGATCGTTACGTTGTCTTAAACATAATTCTTTCTCGTAAGCGTACGAAACGTAGATCGAAGATATAATAGTAAACAAAAAGAAAAAGAACAATTCAACATCGTCTCCTCGTACGTTAATGATTTCGCGTCACATAATTAATTGGTACTCTACGTGGCACGAAACATAGCTTCAAATTATCGCGCAGGTAGCACGATAACTCTCATTAATCGGTCACTGCACTTTTATTGTACCGGAAACGCGCTACCTAAAATTCGATTTTTCCGTCGTTGTCTGGTCTAGCGTTTCCTTAATTTCGTAAACGTCCAAAAAATGAGAAAACTACGAATTTTTTAAGATAATAGCTAGCCTCGCATTTGTTTAGTTACGTAAACGTTCAGAAATATGAAAAACGAATTCTTGGAAATAATACGTCGCTTTATAAGTAGGATATTTATGCAGATTGATATTTTTGATAATGTAACTAGTGGACTATGGTCCCACTTAGTGTTATCTGGAGAAGGTTGAGGAGATCCCCTATATCACTTGAACAATTTTTTAAACCAAAAATTATTTTAAACGAAGAAAAATTACAATGAATTTGTAAGAAATGTTTCAATTCTGAAACTAATAATTTTTATAAAACTGGAATAAATAAGTGAAAAGAATTACGTAGAAATTGCTCTTCTTAAATATATAATATTGAAATTTTATTTGGAAATAGAACTTTCCGTATGCACCGATCTAAAATATTGTTTCTTCGTTCAGATTTCTTTCGTATTAATGGCGTATCCAAGTAACATATAGGGTCATTCTGTAAATCGTTGTCATTCGTTAAATGAAGCGGCCGGAGGTTTTTTCAATCTGCATCGAAAACGTCCAGGACCATGTAGAATTAGTCGAGTAGATCTCGAAGGTCGCGATAAATCTTTTGGTCGGTCCGAGTGCGGAAAAGGATGAGTAGACTCAGCACATGCAGACCAAGCGCAGTGTTTCGCAAATTGAAGACTGCGAAGGAATTTTATCCTTTGCTTACGTCAGTTTCGAACTTACTATTCTTGGAAGTGTAGTCTCAAGAATGACTATTTTTTTTATATTCATTTTATGGAAGAAGTTTTGTCTTGTTTTGTGTCTATATAAAGCTTAGCATTTTTTGTACGAATTTAGGAGCCATAGATTTTTTTTTTTTTTTTATTAACGTCTACTTCTTCAGATGATAATGAATGATGGAAAAATTTGATGATTTGCAATTCATAATTTTGCTACGTCCCCAAATCGGTTTTTTGCTGGATGTCTGTTACTCTTGTTATTAATTTGAAATTAATGTTATAGGTATCAGTAGTAATTTCTTCTATTTCAATAACCATTCAATGAAATAACATTTTAAGGTAAAATAATTCTAATCTGACTTCTTTTTCAAATTCTCAAGTGACTCAAAATTTTAGGAAATAATAGCGTACACGTCAGCTAACTTAAAAAGATCAGAGATTCTTAAAATGCCAAATAGAAATCGCAGAAACTTCAAGCACGGATCTCTTAAAATAGAAGCAACCGAACAAAACCATACGAAACAGGTTGAAACTCATCCTCGGGAGACTCAAAGGAAGCTAGTTATTGTTTTAATTTCTACGTTCTCTGTGCAAGTCAGAATTGCCTCATCCAGCACGTTTTGATTTTGACGCAAATCAGAAAATGTACGCGTTTCAAGGCGCATAGAAACAAAGAGTCCTTATATTTCGCGTTTGTGCAGCCTTATCGGAAGAAAAGGGGAACGATTTCGTTATTTGTGAGAAAAGAAAAGTGTTGTTATTTATCGCGTGGAAAAGTCGAGTAACACTTTCCATGCTGGTTGTCGCTGTTGGCCAGTTCTGATGCTGCAGACACGGGGCAACGACCCATTGATCCCACGGGAGACTCTGCACCGTTGCAACTGGCACACAGGTCAAACTGCATCGACTTGTAGAAATGATTAGGGGTGTAGCGGCACATGAATCAGAGGACAATTCGAATCATGTTGTTTTGTCGCGGAGTATCAAGAGGATACTTAGGTTAGAATACAAGTAATGTAAGAACAAATAGACTCCGGGTAAAACAATGTCGCCGCTACGCATAACCGTCGAACAAAGACGAATTTGAATCTTCCGACCCGCATCTCCGCCCCCAACCAGTATAAATAAACCAACGCAACCGAAAGAGTACAGTATCTAACAGTATCTTCGAGTATCTACGAGTATCAACGAGCGATCTACCGAGTTACATGACGAACATTTATTGAGTATTCATCCGCAATTTTATACTTCGTATTAACGACTCAGAGATTATAGGCTGTTAATTTATTATTTTAAATAAATTCGACGGTTACGACAACAAACGATAACAAATAAATTTCACGGTCAAACTTCCGATATACTTTGTTCTCTACAGAGTCGGTTCATGCGCTGGCTATTCCTATTGCTCGGTACAGAATAATTAAAATCATAATGGCAGGCGAGAGTGTCGAAATCGATTCTGCTATTACGAGTGTAGGAATATGGAAAGGAAAAATGATCGCATATGGCGAAATTTTTTGGAACCGCTGACTTGGAACGTAGATCGAAGTTTGGGAACTAGGTTCAGCTTTTTAGATTGGAATTTTAATTCACATTTGATAATTAGCGTTTGGTATACGGCAACATTCTTCGCTTGGCTTACGATACAAGGTATATTTAAGTCCAGGAGCTAGGTTTAGATTTTTCTACGGCGCTAATGAAGCTTTAAAAATATAACACGTTACACTCAGAAAAGTGTCACTGCATGACGAATGTATTCGTTTCATGAAACGATTGAATTAATTGGTTTACTTACCTAGTGAAACACATTGCTCACGTACGAGTCATTCGATACCTCGGAAGTGTGTTTGTTGGACGAAGTTAATAATAAAACCGAGGGCGGAGTGAAAGAGCCAGATATTAATTACATCACCACGATTTTTTTAAAACAGTTTCAGGTCCCCCTTCGTGTCTTTATATGGGTTGCCTTTCCGTAACGTAATAAGTGGAATGTGTTATTTATCTTATTCCAGGAAAGTAATATCGCAATGATGTATAAATGTTTCAGACACAGTTGACCCCGTCCTTTTACATCATGCGTAATGCAGGTAGGATTCACGAGTTTGTTTTTCAAATTTTAGAAATTTTCTTGAGATTTTCTTTGCGTGATTATTCTTCTCGTGAACTCATCGTACGTTGTTTGCTTCTTAAAAATAACTTCTAGTACGATGATTAGGACATTTTATGCAAATAGACTTCACTTCAGAAGTTTTCTCGTCTTCAAGGAAATGTGCCAATGCGGCCTAAAAATGTTAGACTAGTCAAATGTCGAACGTTCATCTTCGTGAACGAGTTTCTAAAATAGAAAAGAGGAAAATAGAAAAAATAATGGATGAATCGTCTAGTAAATTTTAATCTTTCCAACTGTTCATGAATTCTTCTCGACAAAGGATAATAGTTTGATTATTCAGAAATATTCAAGTCGTAAAGTTGATGTGTGTGTAACATAAAATAGAAAGAAATTCTAATTAACATTCTTTTTCGCTATTTCTTTCCGAAGTATCTATTATTACAATCTTTTTAGACCTTGCAATTCCTTTCGTTATTTCAGCGTTTAGTTTTTATTCAACCGAAGCAACTAATGTCTAGAACGATCGTTTTTTAATCTCTACGTTCCGTCATTATTTGAGAACCGCTGCTTTAAACTATCTCCTCTCACGAATTAAACATTTCCAAAAATTTCTTCTTTTGTAAATTCTCCAGCAAAATACTTTACACAAAAGTACAAATTTCTTTTTCCGCCAGTCTCTCAAAATACAAACAAGCAAAGTATGGAACAAAAGACACCTGTTACAAGGTAAAAGGAAAAATGTTGAACACGCAAGATGTCGTAAACATAGAAACTTTCATGTAACTCTCGGGCAATTTCCATTATAATCTTAATCGTAAACGCCAACGTTTGGGATAATGTATGCCACGTGCGGTTTTGTTTTGGATAACACTCCGGAACATTTTCAAACATTGTCGTGTCCGCGATAACTACCTTCGCGAATCAGCAATCGGGAAATAAATTAGCATAGGCCCAGCCACGTCGAACCGGATTCACCAAGGTCGACGATATAGAGAGTATCGTCGTTCTACCTGGTTCAAGCGGAAACCGAGCAATTTTTTATTTCGAGTAATACGTACGATATAATAATTTACCGAGGAATAAATAGTTTGTATAATAGGAATTCTCCAGAGTAGTTATGTTTTTTAATTCGTAATAACAGGAGTTCACATTCAGATAAATGGATACACTCATTAATTCATTAAAAGTTGATAGATCTTTCTCAATTTCCATCTCAGGATCTACCAATGGACTTGGTTTATAAGTTTTATATTTAATCATTTATTCACTCCTTGATCTATCATTTTAATGCTCAACTACTTATCCTAATTATTCAATTATATATTCTATTTCTTTTTCTATCTTTGCCTCTCAATCATTCCTAACCATCACAGTTCTCTGCTAAGCGTTTTGAACATTGAAATAAATTTTCTTCCATATTTCCATATCTAGCTTCTGCCTAATTAATCTTTAGCTATTTTTCCGCTTACTTTCATTTTTATTAAACATACAATCATAGTGTGACATCGTCTTTATATACAACACATATTTTTATTCCGGGCAATCAATTTCTTTTAATTGTAATATCGTGTTTGAATTGTTCAATTTTATTATTCTGTAATTGTCTTTCCACATTAGTAACTTATCTATTCTTTTACCTTTACTTCTCGATTATTCCAACGTCATACGAATTTCTTTAATTGACTAGCTATAATTCCCTTCAAGTAAATGGAATTCTACGCTAACTACCTTGCAATTAATTCAATTATTTTTAATTTGTAAGGAAGTTGATCGACTATCGTCAAAGGAATTTTACAATGCAACCATGTGTTCGAATAATAAGAAATCGTCGATATTATCGGTAGACAGGTGCGAATCGATTTCACTTTCCGTTCTGTTTGCAAACTATGTATCTATTTTTTTCTTGAAGACATCTGTTCGATGTTTCAATAAGTGTCCTTCTTCTTTCTATATTTTTCTTCTTTTTACACGTCTTACCATTGTCTGGTTGTATTATTTGCGAGTGATCGTGCTTGCTGCTCTGTTTTTCGTTCAACAGAAATTCATGTCATAATGTCGTGCAAGTATAAAGGTGTTGTGACGTCAGTGAATTGGTAATCGAACGCGGTAATAGGAAACGAAATATTTGCGAGCTGTTTCGAAATACAGTGGCTAGTGGTATACTAAACTGCTCGACTGAATTTTAATGTTCACACACGGCAAACACTACATTACCTGCCACTCGACTAAACCACTGCAACGTCTTACTAAACTACTCGATTAAATTTCGATATTTACACACAGTAAGTTACTAAATTACTCGCCAGTTAATTAAATTACTGGACGTGTCTGAATCAGCCTTAAGAATCAGAGAGTTAACATCATAGAGTCGATCACTTTGGCTTCCCATTCATTCTTGATTCGTTCTTATCTCGGAATGCACTTCGCCATTGAATTTCGCTTTCATTCGTTTGATATTACGTAAAAATACCGGCAGGTCTTCGTTTTTCCGACCGTATTATTATATGCACGTTGCTGTTTGTGGATCAAGGTATTGCCAACGATTCACACGTTCTATATTGTCAACCTGAATCGCCACGTCTGATAGACTCGTTAAAAATTTAGACTCGTAATTAGCGTAGAGTCGCGGACTTAGCCATATTATAGCATCGCTAACTTTTTTCTGTAGTTGAATAATAATAGACCAAACGAATTAGAAATGCAAAGCAAGAGTATTAAACGTTGCCTGCATTATTTAATTATATAATAATCGTGGATTATTAACGAATAAAAAATTAAAAACGTGAAAAATGACGAATGTACACAGAATATACATTATATGCAGAAATACATGGAATGTTTAAAGCATGGTAATCATTAAAGCGAGGATTTTTATAAATGTATGGGAAGTTTTAGGGTGAGAAAAATGCAAAAGATGCATATCATATGCAAAGATATAGATAAAAGTTGTATAATATTGTTATAATATTAATAATAATAAAATAATTAAATAATATTAATAATAATAAATAGTAATAAAATTGTTATAATATTTACCAGCTGACCAAATTTCTGTTTGTGTTTCATTTCCTTGAGTGTATTCATAGGAATATAAATTTGAATATTTATTCAAAATATAGTGATTATTATTGTAATTAATGAATGTACAGAAAAGTGTCAAAAGTATAACACTATCGCTATATTTATTTCGCTGTTGTCTAATAACTTTCGTTATTCTATCAGTATATGAGTTTCGTACTTTCCCGTGTCACGGTGTGAAATCAGAATTTTTCCTTCTATCAGTCAAACCTCGAAGGAGAAATTTTCCGATATATTGTTCAATGGAGTCTTCGGTGTTTCGAAAAGCGCTATGACCAATTCGTCGACGAACGATTATCAATTAGACGTGTTCTTCAGAAAAAGTTTACTTCAAAGAAAGTGGATAAAAATCTTAAAGGGTAGAAAAGATTCAGGAAGTTCAAGTTCCACGTTGAAGAATCGATGGTATCATAATGTCTACCATAAATCACGTGTTATCATTACCACTACTTCTATAGTCATTTTTTCGATCGTGTGAAAATTGATTGTACAAAAAACAACATACAAATAAAATTTTCGACGTAAATTGTCATCGTGATGAATCCTCGAAAATATATAGAACAATTCGAATATAAAGAACAATTCTATTGTCCATTGTTCTTATCGTTTTCAACGCGATGAAATATTCATTTCGTAGAACGAATTATCGCAAGTAAATACAAATGGAGATAGATACGCGCGATTAAAATAGAAAAATTGATTTTTTTGCGCCTGTGATGTATTGTAGTGGATTGAAATAACGAAAAACTCGACGAGAATCGATTAAGCAAACACGTAAAATCCAACGAGAGTCGAATAATAATCGCCTTATCAGTAGCTTATCGCTATTCAATTAAAACCCGTTTAATTATTTTCAGTAAAACGAAGGTCGACCTGTCGAATTTGAACGACAGTTGCGCAACGAATAAAAACTTGCACCACTTGAAAACCACGAGCGTCTAACATTCGTTTTAAATCGTCGACCATGTTCTGCTATTACGTCGCTTTTGCCAATTACTTGATCATGATTTCCAGTTTTCTAATATATTCAGCGTAATATCAATGAAACTAATTAAAAATCTACACCTGACTGTATATCTTCAAAAATTCACCGTTTCGTTCGTTTTTTGAAACTAATTATAATGTACATCAGGCTATTTACATTCAAAAACACACTGTTCAAATATATTACGATATCTTCAAAACCCTATAATTTACTCGAAAACCTAGTAATCTTTTCGAAAGCCTCCAATTTACTCAAATGTACCTGAACATCCTCAAAACCTTACAATTTACTCAAATATTTTCCAAATGTTCCGATGTTACGACTCAATTTGTTCAGAACTTTCTAATTTACTAAGATTCGTCTGCATATTTCCAACACACTAGAATCTACTTAAATATGCTGCAATATTCTCCAAACCCTACAATCCATTCACAATGCACCTTAATATTTTTAGAATCTTACAATTTATTCAGAGCAATTCACTCAAGAAAAATAGCATTTCCTATGCAAAGTTTCGCTCTCTAGATATTCTAATAAATCTGTTCAAACCTCTTCAAACCTAAAATTCTAAGGATAGAAGCGAATGACCGAAAATCAGAGTCAGACGTTGCGAATATAAAGGACGCATATTTCCTTCTCTTCTAGAAGAACAAAAAACATGTCGATTGGCTTGAAAATATCGCGCGGGGACCTTTCGATCGATAAATCGGTCCGGCCAGGAATGGAAACGGCCGAGTGCAACGGTGCTCGTTACGCCTGGAGGCTTTCGACGGCGAAATACCATGCAGAATTCCGCGTGTCCCTTTCATCGAAGCTCCAATCATCCTCGTGTGTTCGCGAGTACGCGCAGCGGTGTCACGCGTAAAAGTGGACGCAGGAAAGCGGCGTTCTCTCTTCTTGTTACTTCTCTCCGTGGTTATGTAAGCGAGTTCGTTCGAGCGTGGACAGAGGCTGGCATAATCTGACATCGGGAATAGATTAGGGGATATCGAGCGTGATCGCGGTACGTACCCATTGCCCGTGTAAGTATAGTGCAGTTTGATGACGCTTGAGAATACTTCGAGATATTAGCACGTTCATTTCGAACACTTTGCATCCGAGTCGGTATATAATCTCACGATACGTATGTGCTGGTCTATGATAAACGTATGTGCTGGTCCGCGATGAATGTGTGTGACGTGAATGATACAGATGGCCGATGCAAATAAAGAATCATTAAACTTTGAGGAATATTAGGATACGAATGAAATGTTGGTATAAAAATAGATCGCGTATAAAAATTATTCGTTCGCAGAGATAATAGAAATTCGATCAATGATGAACGTGTTAAACCGGGTTTGTCTTTATCCAAGAAAACTCGGAGAATAAGAATAAAGTATTAGGTCGTCCGAAAACTTTCTTTCGTTTTATAAAGAAATAATAGATGCACAATATTTTTCGTTTTATATTATTTTATCGAACTACGTATGATCCATTTTGTTCTATCAAGATAAAGATTACAACGTTCGACAGATTTGATTTCATTTTTGTATAAAGATGCGTTGTTGTGAAAGACGTGTCTGTAAAAGAAAGACACTTTTCGGATAACCTAATAGAAATAATATAAGTGGAATTTCGAAGACGAGATCTATTTAGCCTACGTTGATTCATCTCGAAAAAGTTAACGATTTTATATGAAAATTATCAGTTAGTATCTGTATCGTACGTAATAGAAACTTAGAACGAAGTGAGTAGTTTAGATTTTTATGCTATTGTGAAGAATTCGCAGGTGTACAAATGCACGCAGAATTATATGAAATTTCATACAATTTCGTTCATTCACTCATGTGTATTACAGTAGTTACAATATTTGGTAGGTAAAACAAATATCCTCTTAGGTTCGTAAAATGAATTTGCATATATATTCACGTTCTACGAACGAGTATTTTAAGCTAACTGTATGCTCACCCGACGAAAGGAAAAAGAGCAAGAGTAAAGCACCTATGCTCGTATACAAAAAGATCATGAGCTAAATTCATGTTAGTCGATTAATTTATGTTGTTTCAACTTTCAAGCTGAAAAAACGCATAGAATAATGGGACTGTAAAGGGTTAAAAGGCGCCGGAAAAGCTTGACAAAGCAGTGGCGCGCGAATGTGTAACGCGTTTGGAAGTCAGAGGGGATGGACGATTCTGCCGCTCGAGGATTTCCAGCCTCTGCTGGATTCATCATCGACTCGCAC
>NT_176563.1:201359-205088 GCF_000188095.3 Bombus impatiens | reverse complement strand
CGGCTCGTGAAAGGCCGCGCGATTCGTGTTGGGTAATCGCAGACGATTTTTTCGCGCGACGGGTTTTGAAATAGGCAACGCCACGGGGCGAGCACAAAGAAAGCTGGTGAAAAAAGAAGCGAGGCCGCGATCGAGATCTTTGCCGATCCTTCGATGCCTCCGGATTCTCTTGATCCTTTCGTTGCTAGATCTCTGCACGCAGGTGCCTTTCGAGACGAGTTTTGAAACAGGGCTTTCTAGTCTTTGATATCGTAACATGTATTACATATTATGACTCTTGCATCCTTCCAAGTCAGCGTGAAAAATAAAACGGCGCGTAACGAAATAACGATTAATACTATTTGCTAATTTATATGGTTAATTAGCATAGGCTCTTTCGTTTATAGTGTGCCCACGAAGAAAGGATTATCCGCCGCAAGATAGAAAAGAACTTTTATCGTTTACTCGAATATCGAAAATAGAAAATGTTTTCTATCGTTAAACGTTACGATCGTTTTATATTCGGATTTATAAAAACAATAGCGTCTAAGTATTCGATAGCTGAGAAATAGGAGTAGGTAATATTATTCGTAAAAATTGCCGAGTATTTCGGAAATATCGTTCTGAATCTGAAATGAAGAATACTCGATTGTTAGAAGTTAAATTTTTAACGCGAAACGAGGATCAAAAAGCGCGAGGTAAAATGTCGAAGTTCTTAAAATTACATCAACACGTAGTAATCGGATTTATAAAAGGCACGAAAAATTTCTCTCTCTTGGTTCGACGTCGAAAAAGCGTTTTTCATCGTTGTAAGTGAATAACTTCGATTTTCTCGTAGAAAATATCGCCAACGGAAAAGCAATTATTCCGCCAATGCAAGAACAATAATGTTCTTTCGTGTTTTAGTTTCGTTCTAATTGTATTATTAAATTTCTGCTTGTGCTTTAACTAAGTTCCTCCCACGTTCTCTCCCTATTCACTTTTCATGCAGAAAATAACGAAGAGAAGGGAAGGAGAACCTGTGAATTTTTTCCTCGAATTTTAGATTTCTCCAGCTCCGCAATTTCTATTCGATAAATTCGACATTTTTTATTACTTATCAATGACTGATATTTACGAATATTTATGAATTTATGGAAAATTCAAATATGGAAGGAAACAAATTACTACAAAATATCTAAATACAATTTTTTAAAGATTTATCGCAATTGTTATAATTTTGATTCTAATATTTATTGAGTAAAATCTACTTACGACTGTATAACTTTGAAAAATTACAGAATCATCTACAATTCACTTAGGTATCGATTACTAAATGCATTTTCCAATTTATCTGTTTATCATGTACACGTGTTGGTATATCGAACAAAGTAACGTTCGTTATCATCGATTGTTAGATAATTAATTGTTGAATCGTTCGTTCTAGAACAACATTCGTTTAACCTACGTCGAAATAAATTCTACGAATTAAAATGACAAGGATAGAAAATGGTCGGCGGAAATGGAAAATAAAGGAATATTTTCATCTTCCAATCAAGGGAATGAAATCACTGATTAGTAGAAACCTTGTTTTGTATTTAAAGCAATATTTTTTTACCTCTCTTTTCTTGGAATTGCTAATCAATTTAAAATAGCCGCTTCCTTATTTGATAGTATCAAGGAGAAGATACAACCTGTGATTCATTCTATAAATGTACAGAAATAAAATCATTACAAATGGCAAATAGAAATAAGAAGGAATTTTAAAGAAAGAAATAAAAAAATAGAAATCAGAGAGACGCGAATGATATACAAAATTTTCATGATACGAGATCTCACTTTTTGAGAGGAGAAATTTCATTGATATTTTTATTCGGATGGTCCGATAAATATCCGAAATTTTCTTTCCAGCAAAAATTGAAAAATATAAAAGAATATAAAAGAAAAAATAGATCAGATTACATAGACAAATTTTTCAAATATTTTTAAACCAGTGTAAATAACGTTAAAAGGTTTAATTTCACAGACATCGTTATAGTATCGCAAGAATATATAAACAGAATGGATAAAATGTGGAAAATTTCATTCTGAGTGAATCGTGTAATTCAGGAACTCGAAGCACCAGAGAACATTCGATTCTCTATGGTTTGTAATCGTCATCGTTGATTGTCGCTTACGCATTAATTTAGAACCTTTGCTGCTGGTAAAATGTCTCGTCTCATGAGCACGTGGGTGTGACACGTTTTACCAATCGTGCATTTGTTCCTCGCGACATTTCCATACAGATAGAACGGGGGAGCTGTTACGTGTGTAGGAAACTGTTCCTCCTATGCTATTTACGCACTCCGTTTACCATACACACTGCCGATCTTGATACGTTCCTTTTCCATTTCGGAATTCCGAAAAATTTTCTAGAGATATGGCTACGACATTTATTTAAATAAAAATGATATTTACCGTAAAGAAGGTTTGGTTAACGGTGATGATTTCAAATGGTAAAATTTATTGTTTATCTTCGTATGTCTCTTTCCAATTTCCGAATTTTGAATGATTTCATGGAAAAATTGTGAGAGATTATTATTTACATAATAAACGGTAAAAACGCGTTTCTAATGGTAGTAAACTGAAATTAATGGTGGTTTAAATCGTAAATAGGATAGAAAAATTATAATTTCTATCGAATTTCAAAAGTTTCGAATGTAACTTTTTCAAATTTGTATGGATTTGTATTTAAATAGAACGAGATAAAAATGTTCAACACGATTCAAATTCTAGCGATGATTGTAATTTTCAAGCGTAAATAGGTTGAAGAGATTATAATTTTTCGGTTTGAATTTAAAAGCTTTGGCTAGAATTTTCCTAAATTTGAATCGTACAAGATTGAACAATATAGTTTGTTAAATTGCTCGATTTTTCTAAACTCTGTTTTATTTTTTCCTCGTCAACGACGATAAACGAGAAAAGTAATTAAGAACGGTCATCGAATCATACAGCTCGATAAGTGTTTTAGCAAACATGTTACTTTATCGCGCTCGATTTTCCCTCTCGCGTTATTTTTCTAGAGTATTTTTCGTTATTGAATTACATTCTTGCATTTAGTTATTATATTGACTTTATCGTAATTGTAATTGATTTTTAGTTCGCTTTCTAATTGATCATTATCTGTGCTGTACACTCGAGCTCGAATACGATTGATCTTTGGCGCTTTTATCAATTTTGTTCCGATGAAGCAGAAATCCTTCTGCGATATATCGTATTATTGCAAAATTTCTTCATCTCAAAATACGTTCGATATGTTTGAGACACGGATATTTAAATTCAGCGTTAGCATATTTTTTGAAGTAACACTTGGAAACGTTCCAAGATTTGTTCTTCAAGCGTCGGAAAAATTACAAATATTCATTTACTATTCGAATTAGACTATTTTCCGAATTAAATGATTTTCCAATTCCAGAATTTAGTTCAATATATTTCTCTTAATTTGTAATGCGAATGTTCTAATCTTAACAATCGTAGAACCTTAGAATGTTGGAATTTTATAATTTTGGTATTTTGGAACTTTGAAATTTAAAAATTCTTGAAACATTGGAATTTTGAAACTTCAAAATTACAAGATTAGTATACCTTGGAACGTTGAAACTTTAGAATTTTAGTATTTCGTAATCTGGTCGGCTTAATCGGACTTCACACATAAAAATAACTTCAGAACAAAATCTGGAAAATCCGTGGCAGATTTGCCGTAGGCGTGAAAATGAGTGCGCAGGCGTGTGC
>NT_176563.1:175422-200886 GCF_000188095.3 Bombus impatiens | reverse complement strand
ATGCGCACTCTTCGTTCCATTGCGTGCGGCGTGTTCACGTGCAATGGCGCGCGTACTTAAACGCGTACGCTATCCGTAGAAAGGCAAGACCTTGATATTTCGTATAATATGCTTTGAGAATTATCTGCTGGGATTGGTGCAGGCCTGGTTTCAACTCTCCGTGTCTCTGTCTTTCTCTCTCTCGTAATTCCTCTCTTTCCCTCGCCACGGTGGACAGATTTAAAGGTCTGTTGGACAAAAGTATCAGAATACGAGCAACACCGATTCTCCAACTTGAGACTAGACGCGCCGCCAGCCGTGAAATAACCGGCAACAATAGGAAAAAGTGTAACTCGCTTAGACACGACAATTATACTGCATCTCTGTTAAAAAAGTACGTATAAACAGAATCTTGCGTCGCACCCTGATCAAACGTCTTTCGTTCACATAATAGGATTTTATAATGTTCGTATAAGAAATAGCTTTAATCGATAGTTTGTTAAGAATAAATAGATTTTTATTAGTTTCAGTTTCAAAGTCTAAAGATCGATTTAATTTACAATTTCTATTTTTAATCATTTATTCCTTTTTATTCTTTACTCTACGATTTTGACAATCTATAACTACTACTATAGGTCACTGTAATAACCTAATTATTGAGCTATGGATTTTATGCATTTATGGGAAATTTGGAAAGAATGATAAAAATACCCAAAGTATAGCATTCGTTGCTATATTCAATCGATAAACACAGCTCTCTATCTATAATTCGTCTTTTTTTTTTTATTATTATATTCGTGAAAATATGAATATGCGTTAATATCAACACCAATTATCGTATGTTGTTCTCCCAATTTGCTTTCTCCGCCATCTCCAACCATTTTACGATATTTTCTCTTTTTCCTCTGTCGAAGAAATGTCTTAGATGCGGACAATAGAGGGAAATCTTAGATGCGGCTAATTGAGCTCCTCCCCTTTGCGAAAAGGGACATACAAAAGGGTCTTGTGTCTTACGTTAGTAGAGTAATTACTTACTCGGCTAACTTGCTTAGATTACTGGCGAATTAATGAGAATGCTTACGCGACCGCGGCAAGTTATTTGATCTTGAAATTTATCGAGATACCCTCGACCGTACTTACCTTTCGAGGTTCTTCTTATCGATTTCTCGGGAGAAGTCGTATTATGTACTTGTTTCTCGATTCCATTTCGATCTCGAAGATTACATTGTTTGTAAATGTAATCAGACGCGGAACCTTCAGATTATTCAGGTTTGGTTTCAATTGCGGCTCTCGACTCTTTCACAAACAAACCGAAATGACAAATTTTTAGAACGTACGCTTCCTCGTACGATAATAATCTGTTTGCTCTGATCGCATCGGTTCTACGTATTCCACCGAACATAATCAGAATTGAAATAAATTTATACTTCTGCGCTTCAAAATTCTAAAATTTCGAATGTTCGGGAATAATTCCGTTTTCGTTTAGAATTCCAGGCTTTTCGAGTATCCGTAAGAATTTGAAGTTTACAAGGTTTTGAACTTTAAAGTCTTGGAACTTTGAAATTTTAGAATTTTACAAGTGTAGAATCCTGGAACTTTCGAATTTTGAAATTTTAGAATCGTAGGATTTTGCAACTCTGACAAAGAAACTTTGCAGTTTCGAGCAATTAGAATTTCGAAATTTCAGAATTTCTCTGATCACGTTTCACGTACTACTGGTTGAGAACCACTTTGAAAAATTGTTGCGATTATTCCGATCTGTTACTCAAATGTCGAAGATAATCTAGTTTTTTACATTATTGCGAAGCGTAAAATTAATACGACGAGTAGAATTAATCGAACGTTTTACCCGTGGAGTTTCGTTGCAGAAAATGTTTTGAACGGAGTGCTTTTATGAAAAATGGAAATTACGCGTGGTATTTAATAACGTAGGTTTCATTATAGTTACGATACCACAGGTAGCTATTGTAGTTAATAGAACTTCAATTGAATAATACAATGTGTATAATGTCGGTTTTGTACTTTCGTTTGCTCTTAATTTCATGTTACTCGTATGGAAATTAATGTTGCAGGAAGATTAGAGCCGTTTGTATGAAACTCGGCTGATTAATTGTATAGAATCCGATGCAGTGATATTTCACCGTTGCTATACGTCCAGTCAGTACCAACTACTTACATTTACTATAATCTAACTGATGCGATTAATCAGATACGGTGATCGGTCCTCAATTTCACTTCGCTGTATCATTTGCCGATTATACATACCAAATGAAACACAAAATTATCTATTGCAAAACAATTCCTTTGCCTAAATACTCGTTCAAATTATAATTTATAACGAGCAATAAAATTGACAAATTTACCAAAAGTTGAATTCCATTGATCTGATTTCTGAGTGGCGCGCTTATCAATTTAAAGTAATTACGTTTTTTATTATTATAAAATAATAGAAATATTACGAAAGCACACAATTTTCTTCCTACATCCAATAGATAATTATTTTACCCTAAATTAGTAGAAACCCTAAATTTTCGCTCTTTGTATAGCAAGCTATTTTCAAACAATATTACCGTTCTTAAAGAGTAGAGGCAAGAAACATTCGTTGAATGGAATTAGCACGCGAGTTTCTCGTGATTGCAGAAATCTGTAACGAACGAAACACGAACTGATCGATCGAAATCGATCACAGACGCTTGGCCGATCGGACTGACCTGTATCGATCACGACGCCGATTGAGCGGTTAAATCGAAAATCGCGTCGTTATCGCGGCCCTTTTCCAGATTCGCTCCAAATAGAGGCGTAGCCGTGCACGGGGTGCTCCACCAGCGAGCACCCGCCCGACAAATTGATCATTGAGCGGAATAAGTTTGCTTGTCTCCACTCACTTACGCAACGCGGTGACCACATGCGCTCGGTGAACCGATAAGTCGACACACGCAACGACGGCTTCTTTTTTATCGCTATCCTTTTCGTCGATTACTATTTACCAGAATCTAGACTTGGGAATTGCTAAAGTCTCGATGGAAAGTCTACGTAACCGAAAATTATCGAAGCTTTAAGTGAAATCGCAAGACTTGGTGAAATATCTTTGACCAGATAGCTTTGAAATTGGTACAACTCTATCGTAACTGGAGAAATTGTACGAGATTAAGAGGAACTCCAAAGCAGTTGGAGATTGTGAGAAATTAGTTGAAGGTTGTGAAGATTCGATGGATAAAAAGTGTTAAAAAATTGAAATTAAGAAGCGTATTTCTCAGAAGAAATCAGGGGAACGGATGCAAAAAGCGAACAATATAAAATCGAAGATAATAAAAGTCGAAAATCTACGAATCGATGTCTCAATTTTTTTTTTTTTTTAACTTGTTACGCATCGAATCGTTCTTTTTCGATGTTAACTATTGCGATATTTGCTACAGTTGCTACGATTTTTCATCAATTTCTCGCAATCTCTGGCCGCTCGAACGTTCCCCTTAACTCTAACAGAATGTTAAAAGGTTCCCTAATAAATTTCGAAAGACTCAAAAAATGTAGTACAATTAAACGCGTTGAAATGCGGTCCAACTTTGCAAATTAATCCAACTGCTTGCTCTACAATCAGCTTAATCCACTTAATAAACCAGTTTTATATCCAAGACTGAAACTAGAAGAATTTCATAATCGAGTTCTAGTAGAATTCCACGGCGCATAATTCTCGATCGGTTGGAGCACGAAGACGAATCAGTAGAGACACGCAATCGTCTCGTGAACAGCTTTTATCCGAAAGCGGCCTATCTGCGGTGCCACCGACAAACATTTTTCATCGAAACCAACTCGCCATGAATACGCGCGATTGTTCACGAGCTCACGCACCGAATCAAACCGATAAACCCTGCCGAAACGATCTCGATTGCCTGGTTTTCGCACTGGATACGCGATTTACTGGAAAAAGGAACGGTCACGGTTGCGTCGTCGCGAAAAATTCCCTCGTAAAACCGGACTACATTCATGAAAAATCATTTTTACGCCGGTTTTTATCTCTCATCTATTCTTCTTCTCTTCCTTTCCTTCTGTTTCGTTATATTTATTCGTTCGTATATGTACTATGGTTCATGTAACGTGGCTTCCGGTTCGTTCGTTGATTTTGTAACGATGCTTGTTAGCACTAGGATTTCTAGGATGTAATTTCGTAGCAGCACTATGGCGTTCCCACAAGTAACGTTTAGACTACGCATTTTTCTCAACTTATGGCAAATTCGAACATGCAAACGAATACAACATTCAATATACAATTCAAAATACAGTACCTGTTGTGATATTCAATAGCGGAACGCGTTCTTGCTTAGGTTCCACTTTTTTTTATTTGTGTTTGTAAAATACGAATTTACATACAAATCGGCAGTCTAGTAATTTCGTTGTTTGTTCTATTTATTTGTTCATTAAAAAAGCATAAAGGAAAGATCGATTAATTTGAGCACCAATTTTTATCGTCTCGAGATGTCGTCTTGGTTAGAAACAAAAGTATCTTGTCTATATAAGATGTCGTGAGCTACGAAGAAAAAATAAAAAATTCTTTGGATAGTTGGTCAGAAGACATAAAAATATAACGCAAAGAACGATATTGATCGGTCAATTCGATAACGAATTTAATTACATATGTATTAGGTTGTTGGAAAAGTTTCTTTCGTTTTAGCAGGAAATAGTAGACGCACAACGTTTTTTGTTTTATATTATTTTGTCGAATTACGTACGATCCATTTCGTTTCGTTGAGATAAACATCGCGACATTTCACAGACTTGGTTTCACGTTTGTATGAAGGTGCACTGTTGTAAAAAACACGTTTGCGAAAGAAAGATACTTCTCGGACAACCCTGTACTTAATTTTGATTGAAACGTATAGATTTTTACACTTAATTTTTTAAGTACGTACATACTAAATTTTATCACTATTTTCAGCTCGTTAATAGCAATATGTACGTTGAATAAACAAAACACCTATATGTGTGTTTCTATTAATCACAATATGGGCGCACATCACGGTGTACGAATGTATTAATGCGAATATAGATGTAAATAAATCACTGTACATAAATATAGTATCTGTATACGTTGATGTCCAAAATTTTATCAACGATAATACCAAGTTCTAATTTGACTTACGATATTTTTATTTTGTTTGTTTTCAGGTAAGAGATTATCTACTAAATATACATATTATCTTAGCCAGTGGTCGTGATCATCGATCATAAATAGCCGCAGTGCAAGTGAGCAAACTTTATTTCTTATTTCGATACATATCTAGTAATTTACACGTTTACGAATTTCATTGTAATTTGTTACAAATATTCGTAATAACTTCCATGTTTCCTGCTATTTTATTTAATTTTACTTAATTTCATTCGTTTAAAATTTACGCTACGAGCTGCAGTATTACCGGTATGCCATATATTATTCTCTTAAAAACTGCAATTTGTCATTTGTCTTTGGACATTCAATATTTCATTTAAACAAACACAATTCATCACGGAAGTAGATTTCATTTTTAAACTCTGCAAATTGCCCTTCTTCTGCCTAATCGTAATCTAACTATAAATATATTACATTCATTTCGCGTCAGTATTTAATATATTCAACGAATGTCTCATTTAGAGAAGGACACGCGATATAAGTATATTTTATTTTTAAAACACGGAAGTTACTATTTCTCCACGCTAAATACTACCAGAATAATTCAAATATGCAATTCGTAATTTCACGTCGAAGTTCTATACATTCGCTACATTCTTGCAGATTTTTATCCTTCCATATACCTTTCATTTAGATTCCCCTATATTCCAGTTACTCGTGATCTTAGTATTTTACAGTAAAACTGCCGGAATAGTCAGAGTAAGCAATTTATAATTTTTCTTCGAAACTTTATCAAGCGCTTTTACAATAGTGAAATTTTAAGGGGCTGTCCTGAATTAGAATGTTTTAAAACAGCGTCTTTTTGTGATTTTTTTCTTAGAAGCGAAAGAAAGAAATGAAGTTATTGAATTTTAAGGTATGGTTTTATATATATTTAACGAATATAAAAAAATTTTTTTAAAGTAAAAAAGAAAATTATAACAGATTTCTAAGCCTATTTCATGGGCTGCAGTTTTCAATCGGCGTGAAAGATGCATCTCGTAATTCTTGAGCGAAACAAAAAACCAAAAGAAGGATTAAATTATTATATATTTTTCTTCTTGATAAACTAAAAAAGTTCGTCAAAAAGTTTATTTAAATAATTGTTATAGCATCTTAAAGTTTATTTTTTCTTTTTATAAAACACTTTTTTTCTTTAAACCCGGCAAAATTTTTAATTTCACGCTATTTTCTGCCTTTTTTTTTAGTTCATCGAGCAGCCCATGAAATAGGCTTAGAAATCTGTTATAATTTCTTTTTTACTTTAACAAAATTTCTTTGTATTCGTTAAATATATGTAAAACCATACCTGAAAATTCAATAACTTCATTTATTTCTTTCCCTTCTAAAAAAATCACGAAAAGACTCTGTTTTCTAATTCAGAACATTCTAATTCAGGACACCCCCTTAAACGTTTGTATTTCTTCAAACATCTTTGGTTTAGGTGCCTATGGCGCAATTTGTACACCATACTCGTCCATAGTTTTAAACTGTTAATTTACAAACTAATTAATTTACAAATCCTTGTCGATTCACCTGTATTACGGTGTTCTTCGTTACACGATCCTAACGACATTAAGACACACGACAGAGAAAATTTCACGGGGGGCGAGTTTCTCGATCGGACAATCGATTGCTGAAGATAACCGTACAATTTCGTCATTACGGTTCGCTAAGAATCTGCGCGAACCGTCTACGGACGAGTTTGTTCACCTCGCGAAACAACTGTCGTCGTGTAAAAAATGGCACCCAGATACAATTGGCTCGAGCTGGGGCAATCATCCCGTAAATAAATTATCGTAACCCCTCGGCGGATAAAAGCGGGAAAGTTCACCGAGTCGGTTAATTAAACGCCAGCCTCGCAACAATTAGCTCATCGATAAGGGCATGATGTTGGAGCTGGAGGTGATGTTCGAACGAGGATAAAGTTAGGGCAAAACAAGCGTAATTAACGAGATACCTTCTTATTGCCGACTCGAATCGCTTATCAGAAGCAAAGTAGTAAATAGGTAGAGAATAAATTTAGTTCGTGTTACTCGAATAAACATGATAATCGAAAAAGTTTGTTTCTTGAGCGACAATGTTCGACGAGCTTTTGAATTTTCAATGAAGAAATTAAGATTAGTAGGATTTGTAGGATTGCACATATAGTATAAGTCGTTGAATTTATGCTACTTAAATAAACAGGAATCGATCGAAGGTTATTTTTGTTTCAACAGCGGCGATATTGGTCTTGGTTTTGAAATTCGAAAGAAAAAATTTCTCGATTAATGTAAAACTCATCATCGTATTATGCAAATATCATTGCGCCGATGAACTTTTCCATTCTTCGCTCGATATACAATCGGTAAACGCCTAACTCAAAAATTCCACAATTCCCAATTCTACGACTTTAAAATAGAATTTTTCTTCCTCCCATTTTTCGCCCCTTTCTTTCAATCTTTTAACACTTCTGTTCCAATTCACGCGGATTACAGAATAATCGAGATTAATTACAGGCAAACAATGTACGTATTACGCAGAAGGGCGCGAGTTTGAGCAGCGAGTTGACCGTGTTAGTCGAAGTCGAGGACAGAGAGTTATCAGGTCCTCGAATAAACGAACAAATAGGTAGATCGAATTGTTTGCTGATTGTCTACATGTATACCAGTTTTACCGAACGTTGTGAAACAGTGGACAGGGTATTTTAACTCCGGAGAGCAACGTGAGCCAGGATTTAATATCAAAGAAACGATTATAAGAAAATTTCTGAGGATTTTTCTTAACGTAGATAAAAATTCTAGAAAAAGAAAGAAATATTAGATACGCATTACGATATGAATCTGTATGAGCCGAGTCTCGTAGAATATTCGAACAGTTATTTTATTAATATTATTAAATCGAAACGAATATAACAGCGACGAGAATGAAAAGAGAGGAAAGCGGGAGAGAAGGACGAAAGAGGACGAAGAAGTGAAGAAGAACAGGTACAGTTGTCGGTGGTTTTTTAATTCGTATTTTTCTATCAATGTGATGTTCGTTGTTCGCTTTCTTCGTAATCTTAATCTTGGTAACGGGGAAGATATTCTATCTTTCGACAAAACACGCTCGTTTCCTCCTCGTAAATCTTGTCTACCGTCTCAAGAAATGAATTAATTCATGCAAGAACGTGGGTAACGCTAATTCGTCGTCTTAATGAAATCACGCATTGTTGCATCTTGAAACGTGAATAATTTCTCAACGTTTTGATAAGTGCGCAAGCGGTTCGTAGTATTAAAGGCAAATATCGCCACCCCCGCAACTGGTTCGAATTAATTACGTTTGCACAGTAGCTTCTAAATTCGAGCCGAGCAAACAAGAAATAATCTGTGGACAAGAATTTTGTTTACACATATTCGCCTTGGTCTTTCTCTTTTTAATCGCGATAACTCTAGATTCTTGCTCCGTTGACGCGATAATGACGGAGCAAAATCTAGAATTTAACGATCCTTGAATGTTTCACTGTAAAGAAAGATTTCCTTTAGTGGTGAATTAAAATGTATCCTGAAAGTACGAAGAATTACATCGTATTGTTATTGTTATCATTTATGCAAGTTTTAATTATTGTATATCATTTTATTTTTGCATGATTTTTAAATTAAAATTGCTTAATTTTCATCTTTACTTTATCATTGAATTTCTTCCATTACCTCTTTCCTTCTTTTTTTTTTATTTGTTTTTATATAGAATTTATTATTTACTTACTTATTACGTTACTTATTACGTTTCGCTGCGTTCTGCGATTTTTAAGCTCACACTTTCCCTTCTATTTCTACGCATTCATACGCGAAAATATATAAATTCCTATAGAAAAATCGTTCTATCGAAAGTAAACTAAATAACATGATCGATGGCAAAGTAAAATCCATACTGCTTAAATCTTAATAAATTTCTATCAAGCAAATCTTCAAACGAATAATGGAATAATCTGTCAAATAAAACGAAAGTATGTGATTCCTCGTGCAAGCTTCAAGTCGATAATCCAGTGTTCGATAGGTTTCTAGATTTTCTATAGATTTCTCCTAAAATTCGACAAATCTATTGCTTCTCCTTATGAAAAAAATAGATTTCAACGTTCGATACACGTTTCCAACGTATATGAGAAAAATTGTATTTACTTTGAGGAAGCACGATATAATATCGTGTCAGATCTGATTGGTTAGATAGGAGAGATAGATGGTAGGAGCCGTGTCAGTGATAAGGGAGAAGGCTGCGAGAGAGAAACTTTATCTCTCCTCTTTGTCTTCCTTCTCTTATCCCTTGACTGACACTTGTTGCTAGAGTGGTGCAATAACCTTTGAGTTTCAAAGATCCACTTGTACGTCGAAGATTAGATACATTGCACCTGTCACAGCCAAGAAAACACATTTTCGCTTATTCAACATTTCAATGTAGTATTTCGTTCAATTTGATTTAACCAGATTTACGTCACGTTACATCATGCTTCAATTTCGTGATTTTATTATCAAACTCGTCGAAATTAATTATCGATGCTCGACGAACGTTCAGGCACGAGCCATTTTTATCGAATATGCAAATCCTTTTCACTCTTTCACGCACGTATTCACAGGTTCTCGAAGGTAATTTGCAATTTTGATTTTTCATAGTCTTCATTAACCTTTCTGCCGAGTAAATTCGTGAAAAACACGAAACAGCAAGGTTATTGTTATCTCTTTAGAAATTACGAATTGACGAAAAGATAAGAATGTTTATAAAAATCTGCGATATTAATTAATTAAATATATTACTTAACTTTAAAACATGCTTTTGTTTCGATACGATATTTCCTTTTATCTGCCATCGCAATCCGACAATCGACAGCTCTAAATAAACGTATTCGATATTACGTGAATATTTATCAGATAATCGAGATTCAAGCGTAGCGTTTTAAATACCACGCATTTGCATAAGGTTCCCTCATCTTCCATTTTTATTTCAATACGATATTCCCTATTTCAACAATTAATTTACATTCGCGGAATAATGTTAATACAGGTACTAAAATTACGAACATAATATACCAAGAAATTATGCTAAAGATAATGATAATAATCTGCTTATCATCTTATCCAGATTGTATCAAAACGTAACAACCGACGAGTTTTCCTCATTACCTATAATGAAATGGCTAATTATAGATATTTACGAAGCTGGTAATTCCATCAAAAGGATCGTTGCGTACAGTTTAAGTAGTAAATTAATTTTTATTCTCAATATTCCCGAACACCGATGTTCGTACCGTGGAACATGATCTTTCGACTAACCTGGTTGGCTTAGCTTGGCTAGAACCAAATCAAACATAGACTGGCGAAAAAATAAAAAGTCTTGTTTAACAGCCTTTCTTCATCCAGGATTGCGAACGCCCTTTACTTCCGGTCGCCTTGACAAGAACGTGTGACTGTACGACCCAATTGCGCGCCGTTCCGACTCTCTTTTTCCTCCGATTTTTCCCATAGAGTCGCGCTTATTGGTGGCCATCAATTTTTATTTTTATCTCGCACAAATTCACGTATTTTCATTGGTTTTCTCCGGTACATACAATTGTCAGGGTAACAGAGATTCTAATATTAACATTCTCCAAATGTTTGTTAGAAATCTAAAAATTTAAACATATAGAAAAATAAAAAAAAAATAAAAAAAATAAAAATAAAAAAAACTACGGAAGAAGTTGTTGAAAAAATTCGAGACTTTTTAATCGTATTTCAAAAGCTTTAGCTTTTCTTCCTGTTTGGAAAGTTTCGGAGCAAGTATTTTACTTGGTATAGTAAAAATAGATAACAACGATACTCCGAGAAGCTCGAAATCGACGTATTCGAGCTTCTTGTCGCGAAAATACAATCGTTTCCTTGTTTACGCGCCAAAGGACTAAAATAGCATAGAGCGTACTGAAATAGCATAAAATATTTATCCGTGGTTCGATAAAGATAATCGTGTTTCTGCCAACAAATATACATTGCATAGACTATCCTTCCGTATTTTGAACGGTACTTAACTTCGAAAGGTACGTACGTAGTATAGTTGTCAATCTGGAGACGATGTCTTCCAGAATCGATTCGTCATGCCATCCGACATGTTTCCGTAAACTCGTTCGACTTGCATAAGTTTTCCACGCAATTGAATTTCTAATTTCCTCTTGCAAAAGTGCCTATTTTCATCTGTTATCAACGACAAGTATGAAATTGATTAGAAAAGGCAACAACTTACATAGCAACGCAGTCGACCTGCGTGTCTTTACATCGACGTAACATCGATCGAACTTATCCTTTCGCGTATCGCGCTCGTGGGTCACAAAGTTATCGACAGGTGTTCGCGATAAGAATCGCGTGAATGTCATTTGAACGATCTGAATGGAACGAAGGTCTATCGCTGGTTGCTGTCCTTTGAATATTCCTGACTCCTTAACGAAACATCTTATTACTCGATTTTTCGATTTTACGGTTGCGGTGGAGAGGAAGCTGGAAAGTTTAAGAGTGGAAGTTGCATCGGCTGTTGAAAAACGCGGCAAGATTCAAGCAAAGGAAGACTTTTTTGGAAATCGCCACCTGTAGTACCGCAAATTGGTTTTACTATAAGTAGAAAGTGCGACATCTTATCGCTTTGGTATTAAAATCATTTCGCAGAAATAAAAATTTCAGTATTAGCTCCGGAATGAGAAGCAAAGAACATGGCGAGCTTTATCAATGCATGCAATTTATGGCAGAATGCAGTCATCAAGTAGCTGCTGTATCTCGGTAAATATCTTTATCGATCGTGAGAACGTAAAAATTTTCCTAACGACTTATTTACGCGAATCGTGAGGAATCGAATAAAAATAAAAGCGTAGGTTGTTAGGAACAAACTATTGCGAAATGGTCTGACAGATATGATTACATAGTCGAAGACGTGTGAAGATTAGAGGAGATTCCAATTTCAAGCGGAATCGGTGTACGATAACGAAATATTCCGTCCCTTTCCATCGCCAAATATACATATGCATGTGTACAACGCTCTATCTACAAACTTAGAGGAAATTGCAAACATCCACATGGTAGAACCTTTCTCCTTTGCGAGAGAACTCGCAAATTGATCGGTAGAAGGGAAATTCCCAACGAAATTTTTGTCTTTCATTTAGAATTGTTCGTTGGCTACAACTGTTTACGTTACATACAAATATTGATATTTTGGCGTTTATACTAAAATTGTATTCAACGATACGTAGAACGCATATACAGAAACATTCAGAATGTCGAGAGTACTCTTCGCGATATTTCAATGACAAGACAAATCTCCTTTTGGATTCTATCTTTTTAATTCTTTCAATGTCGTTTCATGATTCAACGACACTGTATCTGAGTAACAACGTACATTAAAAAAAAGAACGCGGTCGTCACGATTAAACGCACCATTGTCGTCTTGAAAATCTGCAAACCTTTAGAAAAAAAGGACTAAGGAACGTGATGAAATTTCACTAGCAAACTATAATCTCCGCTGGAAATCTCCACTGGCACGATTTAAGCAACGCTCGGTTATTTTTTATCCGATAAGAGGTCGTTCCAGATAACACATTTGTATAATAGTAGGGAAAAGCAAAATGGAGAGGAAATAAAGATGAAAAAAGACAAAGGAATGGTGACGTGCGGGTACCGTGGTGTATGTAACACGTTACATACCGGTGATACGGCTGGTAATCGCGAGTTTCTTTCAAAAACCCTAAGGTTAATCGGCGAGCATCCGTGTCGAAGCCGACATTCAGCGTATTGTTGGCCACGATGTCCTTGTTTGCGATTTAGCCGGCTGTGGTCACGCGTCTGTTTTCGCGCTTTTCAATTTCTCATCCGTCCGGGTCTTCGACTACTACGTACCGCTACCAACCAAAAATTTGCCAATTGTATGGTAAAAAGATTCGTTTAGACTACTCTGGACCAAGCGAGCGAATACTCGTTCCTTCCTTTATTTAGTAAAATTAATCGATTTGCTTTGCAGACAATTTTTCGCCGAATTGGAAATCGAACGAATACCGCAAAAATGCCTGTTCGACTATAATTTTTTCAACAGACATCGTTGTCACAAGCCCGAGTCAAGACTAAATTGGAAATATGCACGTAACTGATGAGTATTCTTTGATACTCGGTCTAATCTCTACGAAGGATCGCACGCGTTCGTCCTGAATAGGCCACGCATTTTTATGGCATTTCGTATCTTTATTAAAATAATTTTAATTAATTTACTGCCGTTAAATTTTAGGACAAGTGTATACTTCACTGTTTAAATGTTTTTTTTTATATTTTGTACATTAAACGCACTTTGGACATTTTCCTTTTTTCAAATTTCCCAGAAATGCATATCAATCTGTCGTCTTCGTCACCAAGTTTATACACCGTTACCTTTATTCTGCGTCACTCTGTATAATCGCACCTTAAACAGTAATATTATAGGAATTATCCACTGTCCGAAGAATCGCTTATCGCATTCCTTCACGTAGGTCAGCTTGATCGAATCGAGTTATCGAGTCGATGACAAATAAAATTGAACGTTACATAGGAAAAAAAAATACTCGCATGCATGCGCGTAAAGGTCGATACATAATTTGCCTCCCATACGCTCTTCCTATTTCTTTCTCTTTTACTCTTTCTTTTCCTAAACAGTTGATCTTATGGTTTCGATTGAACATGACACAGGGAGTCGCGCGAAAGTAGCTAGCAGAGAAAAGTTACACAGTAAAAGTACTCTTATACGTAAAATACAAATATTAACATACGACCGACGAGATCGAAAGTTTCGCAGTGCATACTAATTTCAGAGAGTGTTTAACGTATTTTCCTTTCACGATTGCTACTATTAGGTTGTCCGAAAAGTGTCTTTCTTTTACAGATCCGTCTTTCACAACGATGCATCTTTATACAAACATTTTTTTTTTTTTTATTTTATTTGTTGAAATTACAATCAATTCTCGCGTTGAGAATTTTCAGTAATTTTTCTGGCGTGGCGCAGTGACATGGCTGTTTATTTACAATAAGTTATACTTATTATAGATAGGTATAATTTATTAGTGTTATAGGTAAGTGCATATGCTTAATTTGGATAATTAAGTGAATCTAACGTTTAGGTCTAGCGGGTAGTGCCTCTTCAGCCTGCGAATCTGGTCCGTCGTATCGAGTAGTCCAGTGATTAGGGGGTTTCGGTGTTTGTTGACTCTTTTGCTATATCTGTCGCTATATTTCGCTATTTCCTCTTTGACTGTTGGTATCTTGAGGTTTATACAAACATGAAATCTAATCTGTCCAACCTTATGATTTTTATTTTGATAGAACAAAATGGATCGTACGTAATTTGATAAAATAATATGTTGAAGTGGTTACCACTTCTAAGAAAACTCTACATCTGGTCTTTTTAGTTTTCTCAAGCACTGAAGCCATCGACAGACAAAAGACCGCGACGAAGTCAGACCATGAACGGTAAGACAGGCGACGTTGGCTTCGGGGTTTTCAGTTATTGAGTAACACAGCTAGCGTCACGACCGGCATACTTCAAATCCGATGAACTGACGATGGAGATAAAGATGTGACGGCACTCGGCAACAATGTATATCGCTGAAGTGCCTAATGAACTATCAACATCCCAACGGTCCTTCCACCGAAGGTTCTGAAGAAAGAGCACGTGGCAACGGTCGCGGACGCCTAGCAAATGCATGGACGGTGAGGATGTTAAGGGATGACAAAAGAAAGTAATCGGATCCGATCGAAAGTCAAATCATAAGAGTGTCGGTCTTAGAAAGTCACGCCTAGAGTTCGGAAGTGGATTGTAAAGTGGATTGTTGTTAGAAAAAAAATAAAGTTTTCTTTTTTTTATTTTTTACCTCAAATTTCTTTTTTTTTATTTTGTTATTTTACGTGACACTAGCGTGCGGATCTGGATCAACTCAAATTGTATTCTTACTTATAATTACACTTCTATTTAAATATATTTTCTGCCTTACACTTTATTCACGAGTTTTCTCTGTTTACACATCGAATAACCTCAACATAATATAAAACGGAAGAAACTTTTCGGATGACCTAATGTTTCAAATCGACCTTGAAAGCGCTTTCGACATATCGTAGATGCATACGATATACAGGGTGGTTGATAACTGGTGGTACAGGCGGAAAAAGAAGACGAAAATATAGAATAAAAATTTTTCTTTTTAATTTTTCCATCGAGACAGCGATCTACAGTGAGATCCGTTATAACGAGACGCGACAAAGTGCACGCTTACCGAGCGAAAATTCAAAGTCGATTTTCTCGAAAACAAAGGCTCAACCAAAAAATTTTTATTCTATATTTCCGACCTCTTTTTTCGCGTAGAACCACCCTCTTTCCGCTTGTTACCACCCACCCTGTATTTCATCCATTATTCAAGTCCGAGAGAAATCGAATAACGTTAATATATATATATTTCTTGATTTACGTTCCTTGATTTACGATCAAACATTCCGCAGTTTAAGATAATAGTCGGTGTTTATGGCAATAAACTTAAGTTCCTTAAGCCATCGCACTTTGTTGAAACAGGTCACTAAAACTGAAATCTGCAGTTGCTAATCTCCAAGTACGTGTATAACACACTGCAAATCCCAGCGCAGGCAGGACGCTAATCCAACTGTATCCTCTCACCGACAGATTACGACATCGGGTAGATCCACTTCCTGCGAATGAAATAAGAACAAAATCCCTTTCTACGTCAACCGCGCGATTCAACAACGTCTCGATCATAAATCGCGCGAAATCGATCGAAGTCTGCCAGTGTCTGGTGGGCTTGTGCCACCCTCTGGGCAAAGTCAGCGCAAATTGATCCCGATCATTGACGCCAAATGAAATCGGAGAGACGCCGCGCGTCGCGTCTCGTCGTCCGTGACAGGCTAATGACATGCTGGTTATCACGAACACGACCTGTTTACGTGTGTGCCTAGGGTGCACGCACACGAACACGATTGTACCAGCCACCCACACGAAGCGCGTATAATACGGGCGCCGGGTATCTGCGATGTCTCCATCGACCAACCAATTCTCATTGATTGTTCGTCGTGTGACATTGATCCGTAGACAGAAATCACATGTGCACGCAGAGCTCGTGTTATTTCCGTACGGAACAATTTCAATTATTTCACCGTTGTTCCTCGTTTCATTAACTTTAACTATCGTGATACGTCGAAGCTTGAATTTGCATCTACATTGGCTTCGGTTTGCCTCGTCAAAGCTTAACCCGCGTTCTTTCGCACGCGACGAGTTTCGCTTTGCGTTGATCTCATTCGATTCGATCAGATTTGATTCGTGACATTTTGCTTGGAACAGCGACCAACTCGATCAACGAAGTTCGAACAACGTGTTTGGCAAAATGTAAACAGAAACTGAAATAGTTTACGAAGATTGCTCGTAGTTGGATGAACGTTAGGTAAGCCGAGAACTTTCCATTAATTATACAAGTGGAAGCATCGAAGTGTAAATTTGGAATTAAGTTGTCCGAATAATTATGCAATACTAATGGATGGTAACGATATAATGGACGGTAGTACGTCGTTTGTACTTTGTTTTACTTGTTTATTGAAAATAGCGATCGATCGAGATAAGAATGAATTACGGGCAACGTTTTTTTTTTTTTGTTGCGTCAAGGTCTCGCGTTATTTATTTCAACAATGAAACGCGAATAGTATGAAGAACGCAACAATCAGAGGGAATTTCTAATTTCTGCGTGTTGTTACGAAATAATCTAAGTTTGTGTTTTCATTGAAATCATAATTATACGAAAGCAGAGGAGTTTCGCAGATAAAAAACAATCGTGCAGCGCGCTGGTATAATTATTTAAAAGCAGTTTATCTGCATGAATCTTAAAGATAATTCGCCCAGAATTCTCTTCATATAGAGACTACTATCTTTTTATCAACAAACTGGTTGGTAGCGAAATAACGTAACGTCGCGATGGTAATCGCACCGCTGCGAGTTTTCATTGAATACAATTGAATTCAGGCAAATTGGAGCATAAAAGACACGGATTAATGCTCGTCCGTATATACGTTTCTTCGAAAAATAGACAAGTTTGAGGAAACCGTATTACGGACTATGCTTCCCGTACAACGATCTTAACAATTTTACGTCTTTATAAATCACCAAGTAAATTCGCTTTGTCTACAAACTGTTTGGCCCATGGGAATCGAAAATTTGTCGCAGGTGCATCGTCAAACGCGTACCTGCAAAACCACTGTCATTCTCTTCCTTGCCGCAATTTGACTCCGTTTCGCAAATACAATACCGCAATGTCGAATTTATCTTATGAAAATTCCACGGATAAATAGGAAAGGAACCTACCTTGGTTACCAACAAAGTTCTATCGTTTCATTTTCTAAGGCAAAACATTTCTTTTAATACTTCACTAAAATATGCTAGCCTGTAACATCGACGAAGTAATATTCATCCCATTTTTCAAACGTCTAAAACGTTTACTTGAATCATGAAACAAGCTGTTCATTTACAGAGAAACTTACTATAACGGTGCATAATAAATCCAAGTCGCCAAGAACGTGCCCATCGAAAGGATTCAAAGTCCAAAGATACCAACGTGTACGTGCAACTAAAAATACAAAATGTAAGAAGAAATTGGTTAATCTATTAATTACTGTGAAGAATAAAAGCTAGGAATATTTACATTTAATACATCGAATTATTAACAAATTGAAAATAAATTATACATGAAAGGTAACATTTATTTCTTACCCATCTAAAATTCTAACGAAAGCACGGTCCTAGCTTGAAGATCACGCACCGTAAAACCTCGAAACAACGAAACATTGAACCCAGGTGGAAAGCTTCCACTCGGTCAGAAACTTCGATGATCGCTGTAATTCGACGGGTAATAGAGTCCCTTCGTCTCTGGCCGCTTCCAGTTCTTCACAGCGTCCGACCAATTTCCCCATTACCTTCGTTCGATACCGCGGTGAATTCGTGGAAATTGGCCGGCGTTCGTTTGCACACGAGCCGAATCACGGTGCGGTTACAGTTCGATCGCTTCTTCGACCGCGTAATCGATTGAAAATTGAGGCAACAACCGTGCAGGGAAAATACCCACGGGAGCTGTATACTTCCCGGTTCAGCGAGGAGCGACGTTACGTCGTCGATTTTCAGACAACGCGTACGACGAGACGGGGAAATTGTTGCCTGGCAACCGATTGACCTAGATCGGTTGCTCTATCGTAGCTGGAGTTGCTCAGGGCGTCTGATTGTCGCGGCAGGGTGCAGGGTTGAAGGCTGAATGGGATTGAGGTGCGTTGAAGAGGAAACTAGAGAAACTGGTAAACTGCTCTTGGCAGCCCATGCTTGTAATAGTTGTACTACCATGAAATTATGGTGGATATTAAACTTTTGATGTATAATCGTTATTTCGCCTCTTTTTCTTTCTATTTGTTCGAAGCTTTCGAATTGAGAAAATGAATTAGCGTTGGGCTTGCCAGGCCAGGTCGAGAGACCGGTTTTAAAATTTAGTTTAATATTGTACGTTTATTGTTGCTTCTTTTGTTCGTCTAACTTTATGTAAATTTTTATATTAACAAAAATTGAGAAATCGATTAATCAGGTAATATAAGGATTCACACGAAGTTGGATGAACAAAAGAAATAACGATGAACGCAACGCACAATTTTTAATGAAATTTTCAAAGCGGTCGTTTGACCGAGGCTGGCAAGGTTGGCGTTAATTTATCGTTTCGAATACGTATCAATTTTTTGAATAATAATTTCTACAATTAGAGATCTATTATTTATTTATTTATTTTGGTAAAAGTAGACATTTTCTTAGAGTAGCGATTTTCAGGATTTAGCTTAGATACGATTCATTCGTGTAGAGATTTTCTATGTTTTTCGTTTTGTTAGAAATAAAGGTGTTTTGACAAAATAATTAAATTTCAAGGGGTTGTTCCAGGGATGATCGAAATTTTTATTTTGTTAGAAATAAATTATATTATACTTCATATTTGTAAGGGATAAGATCGAGCTGGATGAAATTGATTTACCCTTATTAATTTTTAATTTCATAATTATAGAAGCTTCTGTTTGAAAGAAGAAGTGGCGTAACTTTTACCATTCTATTGATGTATTTTCAATGGAAATGTGCGTAATATAAGTTTCGGAGTAATAAGTTTATCTGCTGAAAATTGCAAAATATTAACCCTTCATCGCCGTGTAAAATCGAGTGCTTCTTAATATCATCGCGTTCCAATATAAAATAATAACATTATTTTTACCAAAAAAAAAAAATGGTAGTATAGTATAGTGGTTCTATCGCGTCATTAGGTTCTCAGATACATAATGAAGCTGACTGTAACGTTAGTAATACAATAGCGTAATATCCATTCATCTTTGGTGTTCTGATTAAACTACCACCAACATCGATAATATTAGCATTGCATTACCACTATCGATCTTATCTACATTTCCACCATCGATTCAACTCGACAAAATTACTCCGATATTATAATATAATTTATAGCATTATGACATGTGTTAAATTATGATATAATTGATAGGGTTCTTAATTTATTCGTTGTTCCTCTTTTCAAACGTAAAATTCGCTGTATTATATCTATTTGTTAAATTATCGGAACAATTAGAGGTCACACACGTGTTTTGCGAATTACAGATGCACAAATTGTTTGACACCTTTGTTGTCTTTTTAAATTAAAGTAATCGGCGTAACATATTACGCGTTAATCATTGAAAATTGACAATTTATATCGTTATTTACTTATTATATGTACTTTCACAACGATGAAACACGTTAAATTTCAAAATCAAATATTGAAATTCTACGATACTGCTCACTTCGTGTAATTGCAGAACTTGTTAATTTCTCATTTTTTATCCGAAACTGTTAAGAAATCGCGAAAGAAAAATTCTATACTTCAGACGTGAAACGATGTGTTTGTATCGTACCAGATTATCTAATCGATCGCTTTAAACGATACTTTATTGCATTCTTTAAGATCAATTAATCGTAAAATTGGACAATTTGTTCCAACACGCAAGCTGGTTACAGCGGAAGAAAAGTTCGTATCAATCTGAAAAACACGAAACAAGTTTTCGACGCGTTTTTGCGAAATTCAAAAATTGTTCAATTTTTACCAGAAAATAAACAAGCAACGACAATACGGAATTGGATGCTTCGAACATGAAACGATGTTTCCTTGGCACTTTAAATTGCATATCTGGTCTAGCACTTTATAAACAACTGTACGCACAACATATCTTCACAATTATAAAGTTGTCTAATTTATACGTAAAGTTCAATCTGAAAAACAATCTTAAGTAAATGAGAAATAACAAAGAGAATATCACGGACAAGTAGCGATAATTTAGTGTCGCATAAAATTATCTGGACTAACCATTTATCTAGCCTGATAAGACAACCACGTCAAAGTAATATATATTACATCGATAACACAGTTAAACAAAAGGATCATGACATCGATGGTTTAAAGAAAAACCGAATGAATTTATCAAAATCGAAAATACAGTCATTAATTTTCACAAAACACTTTGTTTATGCCGGAAACTCGTCATTGAAAGAAACGACATTAGACTTGTTATTTCTTAGAAAAATGGACATTATTTCTTAGGAAAATGACAATGTTCGAATTTCTTAGGAAAATGTTTAACAGTTAAAATAGAAATATTTCGCATAATCAGGAAAATTTGATTCCAAGAGAATCAAGTTACGCGAAGAATGTTATAATCGTAATTAAATGTTTCTGGGAGGAAAGATTTATGAAAATTAATTGAGAAACAAAAACGAGTAAGAAATTATTCCCACAGTTCGGAAAATTCGGTTCTGAAATAATTCAAGAATCGTAAACGATATAACAACGATAATTAAATTCTTTTGAAAGAGAAACAGAACATCTAACTAATTAATTATTCTTGTTTTTATGGAATAACTGGCCTTGTTAATGATTTATGTATCCATCGATTAATTCGAACCCGGTTTCGATGAATCGTCGGTAGTTTCAGTGTCAGTCATTGTCGTCAGTGGACATGACATTTACATATCACACGCACGGCTGTCATTGCGGCATTGTTATTACGTGAATGGGCGTTTATTGTCAATTTCTGGCTCGTCGGTTGACTGCAAGGTCCGCCGGTCATTGCCACTGAATGGGCCAACTGATTCAGACATATGCCACCGTATTATCCCCTTGATACCCGATTCCAATCGTTCCAACCGATTACGATCATTAGGAGCGATCATATCGAAGCCTTCAGATCCTCGTGAATGATTTTCACTGATTAGATCGACTTGATTTTCATGCAAATTTATCGTTTTATCATCTAAAGTAATGAAATTCACTTTGCATCTTCTACTATTACAGAGTTTCCATGTTTTTGTACTATGCACATTCTGTACATTTTTCTTATCGTTAGATCTTCGATTTAGAAAAATGAAAATAGGAGAATTTAGAAAATAATCGTTTCGTTTAAATTCATTTTTCCATACAAACAACTGTTTACTAAAATTTGAACCAACACTTTAATATTTCTTTGAAACTGTAAATCGAATAGAAATTTTCCAAGAGCAACTGTTGGATGGTTAAGCGAATGAGTAGTCGATTAGGAGGTACGTTTATAGCTTGTCTATGTTGATGAAACATTATACAAGATAGTTATGAGGCGTTTGAAACATTGTTAGTCAACGTATCGATAATGATTATCGGCGATACCTGTTTATACCTGTTTATAATTTCATGTACGGTTAACACGTGTAACGTACGTATGGATAACGCGATGTAGTTTCTTGGAAGCGCGTATGCTTAAAAAAAGGTCATTGCATACGATACACGAAGATAGCTCGGACTTATGCTTCTTTACAGTGATAATCAAGTACGTTCACTGTGTAGGACGGAAATGCGAGTTGGCGCAAACTTTCAGCTCATTTATGCTGTACAATGTTAACGATGTAAGAAGAATTTTTCACGAGAAATTTAGGTTTCGCTTCTATCGCGTATTTTTCCTTCGTTGCATCGCAACACTCGAATTCCATCAATTTCACTTTCTACGCGAGAAAAGATCTTCCACCGGGTTTGACGAACCAAGTTCTACTGTCATTCGTAATACGTAAACTGGCGCCAACGCGAATCAGCGCAGCATTTCGTCATAGACGATCTTCGCGTACACCGAAACCGTATTCGTACACGTCGAACGTTCGATTTGCGGCCGAAAATACCCGGTTTGCGACTCGTACACGCGTGCTCGGTGTATGCCGCACCGCGTGTACCTCGCCCTTGACATTATATCAAGATCGCATCATCCACGAGCAATCCGCTGGCCATTGGCTGGCTTGCCTTTTTCTGTCTACTTCGATATTACGTAGGTTTATCAAACTATGATATGTATCTAAATATTTTAATACATTGATGGTGAAAATTAAATTTCTGTGACAGAAATAAATACGCAGATAAGAATACGTATTATTACGAGATCGGATCTTTTCTCGTCTGACACGTCCCTTTATCGGCGATCTCGTTGTACAACGTGCTGTGCAATTCCGTACGGTATATGATATTTTCGGGATATTTACGTTCGAGTTACGAAGACGACCGATCGATGTTTCTATCCAATTCATCGTCCATATCAACGAACAGCGATGGTCTTCTTAATTCTTTGTCGAAATACACGTAGAGTTTGACGTTTCGCTTTATAGCTGACAAATACACGTAATCAACGAACACCGTCACAGTTCACGTACCAAAGATAGACTTCAGTTTCTCGAGTATCGTAGCGGGATGTTTAATTTTGTGAAAAACGTTCGCGTATTTTTAACGGCTAGGTACGAAAACGTTAAGAAAATGGAGCGAGTTGGTCGAACACCTTGAGGAATTTTCGTAGCGGCACCATGCCAGCGTCTGCCTCTGAATCAACTGAAAACAGCACCAATTACGTGGGAAGAATACGAAGAAACCGCGTTGAGCAAGATAGAAAGTCGGGAACCGATGTTTTCGGAAGATCGTTTTTCTTGATAAATCGCGCGATCGGCTCGTGGATCGACCGTTAATTAATAGCAACTCGTAAATCGAGAGTCCGGATCGATCCGCGCGATAAGACGGTTACGGTGCCTGTTAAAAGTGCAATTTAGACATTCCCAGGCACGGGCGGACGTTTACGACCGTCAATTTTCTTCGATTAAAATGTACCAATGGTAAATTATGCGACGAGATCCGACGACGATTTATGACCCGAGCCGTGGAATCGACTTCTGCCAGGCGGCTCTCTTTGCTTTACGAGACTCTTTCATCGGCCTTGATCCGCACGGGATTGTAGGAACTGGAAGAGATATCGGAGTCGACACAAATTGTCACAGTGGCGAGGTCAAGGTTTACGGATGCGAATCGTTCTTTAATAGACTCTTAGACCATGCCAGATCATACTTCAAGGGAAAACGGGTTAGAACACGTTCGTGGGTCGAGCGATTGCTCAAGGTCGTTTGTTCGGTAACCAGAGACGTCACTGGCGACACTTTTGTGTTCGATGGATCATAGTATTTCCTTAAATTGTTCTTTCTCATTGACCTTTGTTCGTTCGAGATCATAGAGACTGAACAAGATCGATGCAGAACTGTGAGACCGATCAGATCGAAGTTTGGTCATGTGAATCTTTCTGCGATAAACTTTTAAATTAGCTTTGAAATAACGAGGGGAAGAAATGACGAATAATAGGACAGAATGTGTTTCAGATAGGTTGGTTGCTTCAAGTTACTTGCTATTTTTACGTTCACTACGTTAATATGTCTAGGTCATTTCGATTGGCCTTGATTCGCTTCGGATTATAAGAACTGATAAAATTGATGTCACTATAGATCCTCGTACCGATGAGACTAAAATCTTCTTGGATTTTTCTGCGCTTTCTTCTTTTCTTAGATTACCTTTGGAACGCTGTATTCCAAATGGATCGATCGCTCGAGATCGTTCGTACGATATCCAATGACATGACTGGTGACTCCTTCGAAGCAACCTGTACAGAGTAGTCAGGCAACGCGATAATATTTCCATTTCTCGATGCTTCCGGTTAGGTGATACAGTTACAAGACGATAGATAAACCGGTGGTGCACGTATGGCGCACGAATTAGGTTGAGAATGAATCGGCTCGAGCTTGGTTGAAAAGCCTTGTCCCGATGTGCTGAGGGCGTGCCGCGAAGTGGAATCGATCGAACCATACGATTCCATACGAATGGCCGCGCTATCGCCTACCAGGTGTTGGTCTACGATAAATCCCACGAGATGCGCCGTTTAATTATTTAACGGTCCTTTATCGATCACTATGCACCGACCGATACGACAAGGCTACAAGCACCAGCTGCTTTGTCCCTCTCGCGACATTGCGAAACAGCGGGCCGCATTCTTTTCTGGTTACCAATGCTAACGTTCCTTTCGTTCACGTTAACGACTTCTCTGGGCTTCGCCTTTTTGCAATTCCTCTTTTCTTTTCCTTTCTTTTTATCTCGGTTCTTTTTCCTTCCCACTGTTTATTATCTTCCTTCTTGCTTGATTATTCCATGAAGGTAAAGAGTTGGTTGACACTAATTGAGAGACGATGTTTTTTCAAGCTGGTGGAGGTTTCAGATCACATGGAAGGAGTTTTTAATTTGTTAGTTTATTCTTCCTTGGTTCTCTGTATGTTCTTTTTTCTTCTCTTTTTTGGGGAGGGAGGGGATCATTGTGCAGGAGCGAAGGTTTGGGTAGGAGCCCTCCTCTTTCTTATTATTTTTAGCGACGGCTGTTCATTGTCTTCTTTTTTAAATGGTTACTCCGTGAAGGTAAAGATCAAGAGGAAGGTAAAAATGACGCAAGATTGAAATCCTTCTTAAGGCTAAAGCTTTCAAGTTGTACGTAAGATGTTTCCAATCTCGTGGTTTCTTGTTCTTTGCTCGCTTTCGTCCTCTTACGAGTTGGTACCTATCTATGTAGAAGCGAAGAAATTGTCTCAGGCAAGCTCTTCGATGTACAGCTTTGTTACGCTAATAAATCTAATTGACGTTTGTTCGAGTACGAAGATCTCCGCCTTCTCGCTCTATATCTCGCAACTGTATGAAATCTCTTTTAAAATTGACTTACGTGCAGCAGTACGATAATCCATCTCTTTTCTTCGAATCGCTGAGAAAAGCGCTAAATCATCGAAGAAAAGGAAAAAGACTCCATCTTCTTTATCTTGTCTGACGCTTTTTCTATCAAAGAATAGCCAAAAGAATATTTAAGGCCGTTGGCAGCTGTATCGTTGAAAAGAACCGATTGTCGATGGAACGGAGGTCAGATCGTTGAGAAACCTTCGGGAAACCC
>NT_176563.1:155492-174896 GCF_000188095.3 Bombus impatiens | reverse complement strand
GGGGGTTGGTCGGTGTTCAGCCGATCGAATTCGCCTTTCGATAGCGAAACGGGGACAATTTTAAGACTCGTTCCTTTAACAATTCGTTCGAGCGAGTAGATAATGGCGCCAGCGTGAATGTAGTCAACCTTGTGCGTTACCTACCACACCCTGCGTAATGCCTCAATGTAAAACTCGAGAGGTCGGTTTTCACCAGTTTCGAAGTGTGGAAGGTCGCAAGTGACAGGAAAATCGATTTTTTCTCCCTTCATGCCGCTACCGGTTTCGTTAACATTTTTTTTTCTTCCTCCTGTCCTTTTCCTTTCTTTCTTCTCCGCGTCTGAGCTCGCGGCACAGAACTCGATCGATTTACAACCGACAGATATTTCCAGAAATCGGAACGAACGATCGGAACGGTCATTAATAACAATCAAAATTTTATCTCCGGGAGATTCTGTAGGGTGAAAATTGAATTTTAATAGAAAGATTCGTACGGTTGCAAATATTCGAACGTATCGCTACGTATTAATTAATTTTCAACAAAAATGCCACTCTTCCGGTGTAATATTGCAAATTTCAAACTTTAATCAAGTATATCGAAATTCGTGTTTTACACATCGAGCTTTAAGCTTCGGATACTCGAGCACAGCTGTCGCGATGTTTGCTGAACGAAAGAAATTCTATTCAGGCTCCATCGCTTTGCAATTACGCGTATAAGAATGTAAAGTTGCATAAAAGTCCTCAGCCTCTGATCATCGTTCTTCGTGCGAGCCTCGTCGTTATTTTGGCACGATAGCCGTGTCGAATCGTATTGGTTACCAGCGAGATCGTGCATGCGCCGAAACAGAGGTAAATAGAATTCACTCGTGACGACTCATAACACGTGACACCTTCCCGTAGGAAAAAATCGCGGCGAGAAAATTTAAGCGACGTCGTGTTACGATCGTACGGTCCGTGACGCGCATTTTTGGTCACGGGCCGACGTACCGGTTGGAGGCTCTTCAAGATTCACGGCGCTCCAAGATTATGACGTGTAAATCGAGACGATACGAGACAGTCGTATGTACTATGGCCAATGATAAAGTAGTACCTACATGGGCACTTATAATGTAAATTTGAAATTTCATTAGCACAGGCATTGGAAACTTGTAGCAACTATGACACTACTTCAAGTGATTTTTATTTTTTCAAAGGCAAAATTCTTATTTTTCGTCATATTTCTCATACATTACTTCCGAGTGTGATAATTAATATTTTTAGATGGCTGGTCATTCTAAAACATTCCACTAGATTCTGTTCGTGTTAGATTTTATTAGTCTACTACATTCTATTTGATACGTTTTCTTCCTACGTACTTGTACCGCAGATTATTTTAACGTTGGCTGCAAGCTCGTGCAGCTGGCTTCCTATTCTTTCTGCTTATTCAAACCGCAATAATAATTAGATTGAAAATTGGTCGGAAATAACTGCAAATTATCTAGCTATTTATTCCTTGGAAAACAAAAGAAAAAACAAAAAAAAAAGAAAGAAATAACTTTATCGAACGATGTTCGCGCTAATAAAGAGAGATTCTGTTTTGTCTATACAGGAAAGTTTTTCCAAGGAATTGCGGCATCGAAAATTCTAGCACAACAAACTTTATCTTCTAACGCGGTTGAACCGCAACCTTATTTACAACTTTCGATAAGAAATTATATTTTCGGCGAAATCTTCGTAACATTTAACTTCATCGTTTGTCTGTCAACAAGTCTTGCTTTAGTTACTTAGAAATACCTACGGTTTACTCTACGATCCAAACATAAACCTTATACTTGTCATAAAAAAATATTGATCATTTGATAGCTCCAAAAAGATAAAGAACTTATTGAAGCTACGTAATTTTTACAAACACCGTTAGATATTTACGATGTGTCTTTTCGTCGTCGTTTTTCTGTCGTGTAGATCCCAGCAAATTAAACCTCAGCAAGTACACCCTCTGCGACTTTTTCTTTTAGAATTTCCATAAAACTATCGATTCCAAGTAAGCGTCGACAATCAGGGCCAATCGTAAAAAGAACGATGATCGATGAATCGAGAATGAAACGCATACGATCGTTCGGTAACCCAGCCGTTTAATTTATCACGACGAAGGACCATAGGTGAGCATGTCGCGTGCGCAGTGACCAGCGAAAGTTGCAACTGTATGAGCAACAGGTGTGCAACAGCTCGCAGCCACGACAGGTAAATCGATATCTTCCACTACCGCCCACTTCAGCTTCGTTTTCCCGCTTCTCCAGGTTCGTCTATTCTTATTCCTCTGCTTTTTCACCGCGACCCGATCAAACATTCTTGTTTAACCTTTCAATGACCAAAGAATTTCATCGGCCAATACATTCTACTTGAAGGTATTTAACCTGTCTACTCTTCGGGTCTTGTATTTTAGTAGATATATCCAGTAATCGTGAAGAGGACAGGTTTATTACTGTCTTTCTAGGAATATTCGTATTTATAATATTTAAATACAATTCCTCGCCACAGTATATTCACAATAATTACATTTCTTCAGGACAGTCGCTGAATACAGTTGTGGAACAAACGTGCGTCGTGTATGGACTGCAGATATTTATGCATTTTGGGAAGATCTAAGAATTTCTAAAAGTCTACAAAATACACATAATATACAAGAATATATAAATCATCCAAACTAGAGTACTTATCGTGACATTAGAACGTAGATGAAACAAATTTCTATTTAAATTACGTCTCTTTAGGTATATTCATAAAAGTATAAAATCGTATTAACATCCGCAGTCTAGTCACGTAAGACTATGATCCTAAAAATTTCTTTTTAACCAAAAATCAGACAATATTCGTGAAAGTGTAAGATGTTTGAAAAAGAACCGTGAAATCTGTAAATATTAGGCTGTCAACCAAGTGGTTGCGAATTTTGTCATTAGGTGGTATTGACAATCGCAATTACTTAGTTAGCAAACCGATATAAACGAAGATTATCGAGTGCAAGTGATTCTCGCGATACTTTTCAATAACGAAGATGAATGAAACACAAATTGTGTCACTCAGCAAGCAAAAATCCACTTCATTTTTTGTAAAGAATTCGCAAAGACAATTTTCTTGAGATTCGATTATGCTCTTGTTACTCTCTGTTATACTCTTGCTTCCTGGGTGATTGCTCCTTCGACATCAACACGGTGAAGAAGTATATTAGTCCGGAATATGGTTAAAATGGATAGTTATTACGACTCACACAACACCACAGAATAAATATATCTGTCGGGGAAACCGGGAATTAAACTCAAACGTTTACGTCGTTTTATCATCCGTTGAACCGGCATGAAAATGTTTTTACTCGTATAATCTACCGAAACCGTTTCCTGTGGCATTAACTTCCTTCCACTGTTCACGATTATCGTATTGAATAACTGAAAGTTTTAATTAGTCGGACTCGTGATTGTATTAAACGACGCCGACTTAATTGTCTGAATTGGTTGTACGACTGGCATTAAACATTTCCATTCCCTGCCAGACGGATACAAAGGTCAGCTTATGGTGATTGCTCGTACTATTTCTCTTTCAATCGCTTCCTCTGGCTAACGTAAGACGCTCGATTAGATTCCATTAAAATTCGTATCCGTGAAAGATGAGATTTTCAGGACGTGGGTTGTAATACTTGGTTCGTAGAATATTCATGCGAATTATAAATATTTTCACAGATATTCGATAACGAAATTAAACAATGATATTTAATAATAAACGAAACTCGATCAAAGGTGTGTCTAGTTTTTTAACCGTCGCAAAATATAGTTCATCCTTGATAAATTATCTGCGTATTGTATTTATACTTTAATTGTTACTATTTTATTCTTATTTTTCTACATTTACGTGCGTTGTATAAAATGCAAACGTATAAAAATCCACGATCTAATAAGTAATTTGTTTTTTCTTAAAGTTGTGCCTGTATGACTAAGAACAATGGGTGCTCGTGCTTAGTCACTTGACAGATTTCTATTTTTAGAAAAATCCATGTTCATAAAATTCTAATCGAAACACTTCCGTCAGGAAATGTGTAATGATTCGCTTTGAATCCATCGTAGGAATGGTCACAGTAGTAGATCACCTACGAATATTTAATAGATTCACGTTTTCTTTCGTTCCTTTGTATCATGCTGATGTGCAAAGCTGAACACGCTTTATACGATTTTCAAGAATGTTCATATCGATTCAGGTACACAATTCATATTGTGTTACAAGCAATGCACCGAATGACACTTAAAAGACAACACCGTACTCTAACGTTTATCCTTTGTACGCACGGTATCGTGCCAATCAATGTTGGGCTTCGATTACAAGCACGAATAGAGGCAAGATGTTAGACAACGATCGAACATCGTGTTTGCAGTTGTTATACAAGTACAGACTTGTGTATCTTTAGGCACAGTAGCGGTTTCTATCTGGTAACAAAGGATCCTTAGGTGGAAATCAACTTTTGGAAAGTAACTCGATCCGTTCTGCCTTTCTTTAATCAGAACATTTTGTATTCAATTTTTCTACGAATTTCTCAAAGAATTTCAAGGAGAAATTGAAATTTCTTTGATGAAGCGAAACGTAGATTCGCAAGAGTGGAAACATCTCTTTGATGTTTTGCATGTAGACCCTGGCAATATCGAATTATTTATAAAAGGAAGAGTAATTCAGGATGAAATTTCCCCTTCAAAGACTATTTTAGCATTCCTGTCTATTTACTTTGAAAAGCGAAATCTTCATGCTGTTCTTTCTGTGCTCTAAATAATTTCGATTTAAACATTTATTACATTGATGGATAGGTTTCTTATCATTAAATAAAGTAATTAGCAAGAATCGAAATAATTTCTATCTCATAAATGAAAGTTACTCACGTTGCATACTTCAACCGACGATGAGACTCAGTATTTTTGGCACGTTCTTCGGTCATACGCGAATCTTATTGAAATTTCCCAATTTTAAAAACGCTATGAATTTCCCGAGCAATCAAATTATCACCATATGCTCATACTAGAACATTCACAGGCCGTTTTCATCATTTCCCGTCAATGACCAGTTAATTTTCGCTCGAAACGCAACTAACACGTTCCCCTAAGCTCCATACCGCTCCATCGACATTTCGTACGTCCGACTGCCAATTTTAGTTACAATCACGTGCAATGGGACCGCAATCGGCAACCTGCGTTGCATTACGCCACGTTTCGGTAGAATTCCAGCAATGTTCGCGCGTGGTTTTCAACGTGAAAGAGGGATATCCATTTCATCTTCCTGCGCTGCCCCACGTTTTTCCTTTCTTCCATGCGATCACTATCGTTCGGCCATGAGAACGCAAGAATCTCTTGTCGCCGGCATATTTATGGAGAACTGGTCGGGATTCCATGGAGAAACGCTCATACTTAACACAGTTGAGACGCTAGAGACACGCAAGAATTCGCTACTTCTATTAATTGTTCGATTGCTCGTTTTTTTGCAATTGCTGGCTTTCTTCTTTTGCTCGTTGGTTGCTGTGACCAGAGTTTAAGGAAGTGCAGTCGAAGTGGAAAAATACGCGATTGCGGATATTTGTGCAAATTCGTATCTTTACGAAGGTACTGGAAGAAATGGAACTTGCAGAGAAACTTATCTCACCCTGTAAATGTCACAACGAATACTTTATTTCGTACGCTTCGCGTAACTTTGCATACTGTATACGTTTTTGCATCTCTAGATTTTCTACAAACGCGTGAAGACTCTACCGATCTGTCGTTGCTGGAAAGAGATACGCACTCGATGCTTCTAATTTGTTGGGGAAACTTCGGTTATTTCATTTATATAATAGATTCTTTTTACTTAAGATAACAATTCCCTTATCGAGATACATGGTTCTGCTTTTTGCTTATTATACACAATATCTAAAGTTCTTCTACTCTTCCTTTCCACTCAATCCACTCTATCTCCTCTTTCTCACACTGTTTCTTATTTATCGTTCACGTTATTTCACGTTCTTTTCCCATATGTTGCAATGTATTTTCTTTTTGTTACAATTTACGTATATAATAGTTATTATACTGAAATACGATGTAGATATCATTTGTAATTGTCGTCGCGATAAAAATATATACTTTCATTAATATTAATAAATAATTCTGAAAAGTATAAAGTATTTTTATTAATTTATCGCGACGGGGAAAAATAAAATATTACGCAAGTTAATTTGTAATTCTCAAATAAAGATAAAAATTCTGAAACAAAGAATAATAAAAGTGCGAAGTAATTGAGGCTATAACAATGATAAGAGATAACGAAGTTTCCAACAATATTTAATTAATTCATGCTATTTAAGCCAATATCGACGCTGTTATCAACTTCCAAGATCAAGATCCGTCTGACCCAAGTTAAATCATACCACTCGTACAACTGATGACATAAATACACGATGAACCTGCTTTACCTCTTGCGTTACGTATCCCAAGTGATATGATCTAAAAAACAAGAATCTGGAAGAGACTGCTTTCAAGGCTGCGACTAAGCCTGTGCGCCGAGTATTGGCTAAACTCGATCCGGTAGATCGTTGCCAGCGAATTTACCGTAAAATGTAAATCGTGTCAAACCATTTTTCAATCGGAACGTGATTGACCAGTTTACCACCGTAGAAAGTGAATTAACATTCAGGCGAGATCGGCCGCTGCAGATAGCATCGTTATTTTTAACGAGCGCAGGTTTCCAGTGAATAGTAGCTCCTTTGACTGGAGGAAAAGAAAAAAAGAAGGAAAAGAAAGAAAGAAAGAAAGAGTCGCTCTCGGAGACAAAAAACGACCAACTTCTGTTCTTGCTCTTGAAAAGTTTGAATAATTCCTTTCTTCTCGTTACATCATACTCCTCATATCTTGTCGTGTTACAGGCATAGAACTATATTTAAGAACTATTTCGGAGGATGAAAAGCTTCTTCTTTCTTCTTTTGCTTTAGAATTTAATTATGCAATATCACAAAGGTGAGATTTTAATAAAATTTTAAAAAAGTACACGAAGAGATTCGATAAACGTGTCAACCAGTTCTCCCCGCTATTTTTGCCGCCAAACAAGTTAATCGAACACCGTTATTTTGTTGAAAATATACTTCTATACTCACCGAGATATATTAGGTTGTCCGAAAAACGTTCTTCCGTTTTATAAGGAAATAATAGACGCACAATGTTTTTTGTTTTATATTAGTTTATCGAATTATGCACGAAGATAATAATAGAAATATAACGAAATGGATCATACTTAATTCAATAAAATAATATAAAACAGAAATTGTTGTTCGTCTATTATCACCTTATGAAACGAAAGAAACTTTTCGGACAACCTAATATAAAATAATTTCGAACACAGTTTCGATTTACTTCACAACTTGCTCCCCAAAAAATTGCCAAAGGCGACCCATGTTTTCGCTTAAGACGATCTAATCTTTTCGAACTAACTTTCATTTACCTACTTTTATATTATTTATCTGTTATGTGTCTTACTCGCAAACTCTCGTACCACAGCATGATTTATCTCTACATTGTAATTTTGCTCTCGAGCGTCGCAGATTTATCGCATTTCTCTTTTCCCTCGCTGTTCGTTGTTATTTCAGATTTCGTTGTTATTAACGTATATGTATGTAATTGTACTGTCGTTACGCAAGCGTCGCGCGGACATCTGTTTCGCGATAGCGGCGCGGCGGTTCGCTCGTTCAGAAAAACTCTCGTACAATTTCCTAACGATATCCGTGAAAATACCGCGTTTCTCGATCCTGGCCGCGACACACAGACTCACGCACACCGACCGCTCGCTTATCACCGATTAAATTCTTGCGAATAGTGTGCAGCAAGAGCATAATTGCGCAAGATTACGTCGGGTCGTGCTGCAACGCTCGCGGACCTTTATCTTACGCAACACGTCGTGAATTGTGTTTTCCAATTGAGATTTTAACCAATTTATTCTTTTCTTCTAATCAAACTTTCTAATTATCTTCCGGCGAATTAAAGACCGATGCATCGACTCGGCGGCCGATCGATCTGTCGATGCTTAGCTTCGATTATGAGACTCCGAGTAACCGTGAGCAATCGTTCGTTGTGTAACTTCGTGTCGGTAGAGCGAGGTACTTGCTGACATAGCGTTTGGTGGTGACGCCGATAACAATTGTTTCTGGGATTCGTTTGTCGTTTGTAATGTATTAGGTTGTCCGAAAAGTATCTTTCTTTTACAGACACGTCTTTTACAACAACGCATCTTTATACGAACATGAAACCTAATCTGACGGACGTTGTGATCTTTATCTTGATAAAACAAAACGGATCGTACGTAATTCGATAAAACAATATAAAACGGGAAACGTTGTGTATCCGATATTTCCTTATAAAACGAAAGAAACTTTTCGGACGACCTAATATTAAAGAGACCGAAGGAACGATGCAAAGTTCGATACAATTGGAAACGTTTAATATATCTGTTAATAGATTTTTATAGTTTCCTAAAGCTTCTTTAGTTTCCTAAAGATTTCGTATTCAGATTTCGAATACAACTGGTCGCTAGACATTCTGTCTTATTTTCAAAGGATTGGTCCATCGCTATGAGACGGAATCTAAAAGACAATACTAAAGGAAAAGATGTCAAATTTCAGAATGCTTCACAAAATATCTCTAATCTAATCAAGTTTCCCATTGTAATCAATTTCGTCGTATGAAGATGTTCCCTCTAACTTCAGACCCTCGGACGATACAACCCGAAACGAATTATCCGAACTCTCCTCGAAAAAGAATACGCGAATAACCAACACTTCGACTTCCACCTTCAAGCCACAATTTTCGCCGTGAATCGCGATTACATCGGCTAGAAACTTCGGCTCAGATCATACACGGTTCGCATGAAATTATCAGAATCCTCGTTTGAAAAGAATTCAATGTGCGCTGTAACCTGCACTTTTAAACCACGATTTTCCCCATGAATCACGATCACAATTACGTGTTTAAAATCAACTTCTCCCCTGTACTTTCTCCAAGCACACGATCGATCTGTCCTAGTCGATGCATACACGTATTTATGCAAAGAGAGAGATCAGGTTATGGACAACGAGGATATGGCTGGTGGGTGCATAGATAAAAGTGTCTTTGTTACGATCGAACGAAGGAGGAGAAACGGCGTAGATCCCACGATGGCGAAACACGCTCGATCAACTATAACGCGGGTCATTGATTTAGCCGGTCTCGCACCTATATCCGCGTAGCCGCGCGCTACTGTGGTTATGCATTATGCAAAACTTTTTTTTCCAACCTGCAGTGACTTTAGTCGCTGGGTGAACAAAGAAAAAAGCTACAATCTCTTTGGTTTCCTCCCTCTCTCCCTCTCTCTCTCTCTCTCTCTCTCTCTCTCTCTCTCTCTCTGTATGTTCTTTGTATGTATATGTTGGCGTGCGTTGCGAACAGCATTGTCCATTTGTTCTCCGATTACCTGAAAATCGTGTCACGTAGGGCATAGGGCGTAGAGGACACCTTAGGCCTTTCAATTCGATCGCATCGCGAAAAGCGTAAACCGTAAGCGATTACGTACCATCGCGAATCCGACTAGAACGTGATTTATCGGTGATTCGTAGGCGGCGTTCGTTGCTACCGTTGTATATCATTGGTAAATGGTCCGGAAACGTCGGACTTTAATCAAAAGTGCGTCCTTGTAATTGCTCGTAGTAATTTATTGGTACACAGAGGGGAGGGAAGTGTGGGATCTTGGAAATTTAAAATTGTTGTGTAGAAAATGGACAGGAATGGATCGTAGCGTGGGAAGTTACGCTTTTGGACGACTTTTCTCCCGAATTTGGTTATATTCTTTCGAGTTTTACGTAGAGATGGAAGAAAAATCTACGATAGAGATATAATAATAATTTAACAGGACATAGTAATTTACTTCAGAGTATAATGATTTTTAGTTTTTGTCAATAATAATAGGTCACGATTTACCAATATTACGATACAAAAAAATCGGTAAAATTTCCGATGAGAATTGAACAGATACGAAAAGGACACGACGCTAATCTGCGGATAATCGGGTGGCGGATTAATTCGATTCAATGGCGGAAAATTCGATCGACCGGTGTCGACACCACCTAACAGCTGTTAGCTTTCAGCTGTTCGACAGCATTAAAACCGAAGGATTTCTTTGATCGTGCAATTAAACACTGGTCGGTTGGCGGACGTGTTCGCGGGCGCGTTGTTGCGCGCAAGAAACCGCGACGCATATTGTGTTACAATTTCAAGCGATTCGCTTGATGAAAGGGATCGGTTTTTCGTATTATTAGAGGCTCGCTCGCGGCTTTGATCGATAACCCGATGGCCTTGAATAGACACCGGACTTTTCTAACGAAGTAAAAGTTGACTGCGGTGAGACCGGCTTCGTAAGGATTTTAAGAGATTGCACGTCGCCGAAGGCATGTTCGATCGTACATATTTATTCGTGCACGATCAATCGGAATACTTTCTAATATCTATCTACTTTGCCATTAAATCGTCGGTTAATTGAGAAAATCAATGTACGCGTGTCCTTTTTCATTATACAAAAACTTCGCGATCTTGTGTTTAAAAAAGAAATGGAAAAAAAGAGATTTTCGATGTACTTTTACATATTCATAGAACGTTCGTTTACAGTTTAATGAGTTGCTGAAAAATTAAAATGATAATGTTACTCGTTTGTTAACTTCGTCTAAAAAAGAGGAGAAAAAGGATTAAAACGTATTTTTGCATTTTTATAGGATATTTTTAATTTGACGTTTACAGCGCAATATATTGTTAATTTAGTACGTTCAAGTTGAAGAAGCTATAGGTCTGGCCAAAATCAATTAATTCCTCAAGGCCGCCGAGCACCGAGCATCCTTCACCGCATCTACGGGTTTCAGATATCACTTTCCATATTTTCTTCTGTATTTTCCATGTTTTCCAAAATCAACGTCAAAACCACATCTACAAATGTAGAAACAATCCATAGAATTACATACAACTCTATAAGAAACTTCAACTTCGGTTCTATCGCCATCCAATGTGATGTATGATCACCATATGCGAGGGAGGCAATCGTTCATTGGCGAAAACGCTCGACTCATTTGGTTAAGAGATGGAAACTTGTTCCAAGAGGTACCATGGAAATACCCTGGAAAGCGAACAGCAATCTCGCTCCGCCCTGCACTCCGGCCGCGATACATCCAAGGCCGCTCGAGGCCGATCGAGTGGCTCGAATTCGTCGATTCGCGGGTGCGGCAGACAGAAGGCACTCTTTCACTCTCTATCTGTCTTCTTTTAACCTACGTACGACCATTCGCCATCTCGCTCGTTACTCGTTCTCTCAGTCGCTGGCCTAGCGTCTAGTCTCTGTCCGGCAACCCTCGCTTTCTCTGTCTCTTCGTTTCTCTCTTACACCCGCTTATTCGATAATACTTGCTCTCTTTGTCGCTCGTGTATACACTTGTAGTATTCTGGCCACATCCTCTCTCTCCTACGCGTCTGTGTTACATTTAGTCTTAGTAGTGTGTTTAGTTGGTTCCATATACCTTTTATTTCATTCGCTTGCTTTCTTTTTTCGTTTGTTTGACTTACCGATTTTTATATCCCTCCTTTTTGGTGTTGTTGCTCTATCAAGAAACCATATTGAGAATTTTTTAATAGAACGCGTGAAGGGTATTTAAGGTTAGGAACTTGTGAAAGGTTAACAGTTGTTTCCAAGAGATACTACAAGTTTTTGTTTCATTGCAGATACCGCGAATAACGCGACTTATTAACTTATAACATCGGTATATTACACATTGCGGAGTATATTCGCATAGGCAGATGTAACGACATCGATCACTATGGACATAACCCAGGGAAAGGTCTAAAACTTTCACAGCTATCTACTTCCTAAAACATAGTCACACCGCTTCTTTCCCAGATGTTTACGTAATATCCCTAAAAGCATACCATCCTTACCTTTCAACGCTCAGATCAAACCCACGAAACTCGCTTAAAATCGAATCAATTAACCCCAACAATTTCCGCCATACGTGCTGTCACTTTCGAAATACATACCTTTGATGAAATCGAAGACACGTATCGATCATTTCGATCGCTATTTCTCTAACATACGGTCGATCAATTACCTCATTGGCTGTTTTACATAATACACATATACTTGGAAACTATTTACCATTTTACGAGGAAACGTCGGATCGTTCGGCTAGCTTTTCGAATTATTTCGACGAAAAAGAATGCAACCGAGTATATAATTATTTTTACACAAATATCCCGAACTATTCGAGTAATTCCTAACTGTTGCTCTCTGTCTCTGTCGGATGCTTGGTGCGGCGCACCGAGCGCGAACGTCCTTGACGGTCGCCGTGGCGACTGCGCAACACAGAACAGCGCAGCGTTGCGCGTCGTTGCGCTTGCGCGCACTCGATGCACTCGCCCCACCCCCAGCCCATCGCCTCTGTGACAAGCCGCCCCCCACTACGCGGTCCACCTTTACCGTCACGAGCAACCCCACTTTTCTCTCTAACTATATATCACGGTTGCCGCATATTACGTCATCGACACCTTCACTTTGCCCATGCTCGGAGCGCACGATGCTCTGCCACTCGTTGCTCTTTCGTTGCGCTCGTACGTTGCCCGCACACGTCCTCTTGCAGCATATTGTTGCTGCTCCTGTCCAGCATCCTTCGATCTCGTTCCATCTCGTCTTTCGATTACGTTCTTTTACTTGTTCTTTTTTTATTTTGCGTAAACATGGGTATAGATCGTAATGGAAGGGGAAAAATTGCTAGGCAACTGACAGTAAGGGAAGTACATTTTTCAGGAAATACATTGCGGTAGTTACTCGATGATTTAATAATGAACAAATCTTTCTCGTTCGAGCTCGCCGAGCACGGTGCTGTGCCACTCGTTGTTCTTTCGTTGCGCTCATACGTTTCCTGCACATGTCCTCTCGCAGCATATTGTTGCTGCAGCTGCACAATATTCTTCAGTGTCGTTCTATGTTATATTTCGATTACACTGTTTTTACTTTCTTTCCTTTTGCCACCTTTTTTTCGTTTTGAATAAAGATGGATGTAGATTGTAATTGAAGACAGAATTGCTGAAAAATGACACAACTAAGGGAAGTACATTTCTTTGATGATGAGGGTGATTTGATCATTATACTTGATCCGTTCATAATAAACAAATTTTGTCTTTTATGATTTTACTGATATTCTTTGCATTTTGAGAGTGTGAGTGTTGCATTCTTCTTGTTCTGTAATATGATTGAATACTTACGACATTCGTATCGGAGTAAATACTTCATTTTTAGAGACAATATCGTAGATATATAATTGATGATTTTTAACGCATGTCACTGACCTAGTTGTTTTTATAGAAATTATTATGTATTACGAAGTACATATATACGTGGATATTTCTTTCACATTTTTATTCAAAATTGTACTTCAAATTTTCCAGAAGCACCTAAGATAAAAATCAAGTTCACGTTGATCGATTGCTTTTTAAAGAGTATTATTCGATATTTTACAATAATGTACCTGTTCATATCATTCTATATATCATTCATTTCGTAACAAAAACGATGTACAAATTCCACCTCCAAATACATATTTTTAAAAATGTATCAAAATTATATCGCATCGCGCGCAGATAAAAGTTGTTTGCTTGAAAAAAATTTTTCCACTACGGACCAATAAAAGATCCTCGAGCCACCAACAAACATGAACAACCACGCACGCGAAGCGCAAACATTCGAGATTCATCGTATTGTGTCTTGAAAACTTCCTTTTTCTCTTCATCGCGAAGAGGATGATGAGGACGCAGCTTTGACTCTTTCATGGTGGATACTGGAACGACCGGTTTTTCCAGAAATTCACGTGAACAATTCGGACGATTAACATACAGATATACTTATGTTCGTTAGTCGGTGAGCAACGTTAGGTGGACGCGATGCGATATCTTCGAGTTAATCAGTCAGCCGGTCGAAAATTCAAATGAAGTCTGGGAAGTGATATTCCCTGAAACCGAGAAACCGGACCGTATCCGGATTAAAAATACCTTTTTGTTTCGAGTCAATAAGAATACGACTTACATCGATCGGCCAAGATTAGGTGATTTATGGATCACACAACATATACACGTAATATTTTTATAGGTGTTATGCTCTCGTTCGAATAAAGTTACAAATTGCTAAAGAAGTTAGAATTTTATAAATTCTTCCTCGCTTACAAAATGTTACCTGACTATCCTATCTGACAAAAAATTAGACGGTTGTAAAACAGAAATTTCTAGCCTACAATTTGTAATCTAATTTGTGCTAAATCGTTAGTTGGCAAATTATTGTGCAAGTGTTTTATTTTCATGAAGTATGCGACTCGTAAACTTGCTTTATCGAGCTTTTAGCGATAAACCAATGGTCCATATCTTTATTAAGATTATTTTTACCCTTCGAGTCAGAATGATACATATTAATGATACATATTAAAAATAAACATTTTGAACGATGTTAAAGATTGCGAATAAACACGTTATGAAATTCATTTCTCTCTTTCGTTGTCCCCTTTTTTGTCTACCTACTGTTGCCCAGTTGCAAAAGATAATGAGCAATTTGAAACGCGCGAATTCTTACACGAGCATCGATGAATGACACGGGTTGACAATGTAGCGCATCCTAGAATAGATAAACCGCGGCTTCCATTTAAAAGCACCACAGACCAATACTATGACGTGAAAGTAACGATCTGATGCAGAGTCAATAACCTGCGATAACTGTTTGACCTAAAAGTGTCTTTGGAACTTCGTCGATGCATCTTTTTTCATTCCCTTTGCATCGGCGTCGAAAGCTCTGCGATTTGTATGGCGGTTCGGTGTGTTTCATCTGCTCTGACCACATGATTATTTAATCGACGCCAATTTCCGTTCGATTACGGTCCTTTTATCAAATATCTAGCGTCTTTTCTATACACGTACGTATGTATTTGTGAATTTGAATTCTCTTGAGGTTTTTTTGGTGAATTTTGACAAGCAATAAGTTTTAGATTATATCGGCTTTTGCCGTAGAAACGATTTTTACAGTTTTACAATTTTACGGTTTTATTATCAAACTTGTGTTACTTGCTACCTAAGGATTGATAAATCTTTGCTGGAAATATTAAATTCAATCAATTAACGAATTTTCACAGATCATAAGTTTCAGGTAATAAACTCCTGCCGTACGGAATTTTCGTAACTTTATAGAGTTACTTGTTACTTGCTACGCAAGAGAAAGAATTAACGTGGACAGTAAAATGTCGCGACTTGTCAGTCTTAATCGACTCTTTGTCCAGCATAGCAAGTAACGAGTTTGGTAATAAAACAACAGTAACAGAAGTTTATAACTTATAAATTATGACTTTTATCATGCAAAAGGTTCCCCAGCGGTGACCATTATTTCTTTCGCCAGTGTGTGCGTTCAAACTTTCCCTTGTCACGTTTGGGCGACAAGGCGTGTAACAATATGCATTTAATAATCGAAAGAAACGGGGGAAGAATTACCTTGTTGACGTTAATAAACCATTAGCATATTTATAAGCGAGAAGCATTTAATTCGATCTTTTTTTAAACCCGCACTTAAAGTCCATATTCATAAAATTATACCTCCTTGGAATAACGTAGAGCAAAGTTCGAGCTTTAAAATATAAGTGGAAAGTTCTGTAAACTCTAAAACGACATATTTTCTCTTGGTGTTCAGTTCAGAGCACGTTAATTTCTCGTTAATTCTACCATTATTTACATTGTTATTAACTATAGGAATTAGCAGATTGTAAATTTGAATTATTTGTTAAAGAAATTTAAAGATTTTTTTTTTAAATAGCGTTTATTAGACCAAGATGCATTTTAATGCATTTGGGTATTCACAATAAACTATAAATTTTGATAAGATGTGTTAGGCAAAAGTACCGATACGCGACGGTACGACGTAGCCATACTATGCTATGTGTTGGCTTTTTAAATTTTTTGTTTTAATATATTCTTTGTATTTAAACCGCCGGGGGAACGGAGCTTTTATGTGATTTTGTTTTTATTTGTCTTTTCTGTCCTGAAAACAGAAGTTTAACGATAACGAAGTACAGGATGACATCAGTGTAATTGTTGATTTTTCTTAGAATTTAATCTCGAAATTAAGATTAATAATCTGTGGAAGACACAATGTTTTGTATTGAAGTAATATTATGTGATATTTATTAAACAAAAATTGCAAGAAATATAAGTGAGCGTTGTGGGATGTTGAATGTTATTCTCAGGCTGACTGACTTAGTGACTTGACCCATGGCCCTTGAAAAGATTTTGAACCCCCACTCTCTATGCGGTAAAGAGTGTGACCTGAGCAGATGTCTGTATGGCATCACGTGCCATGGAACCTTCTAGCAGCTTTTCGATATAAAGCGATACGCTGTCTAGGCACAACACCGACGTGCTCAATGTTCCATCCATTCGCTTCTTCCGCCGAATTCTCGGAAAAGCATTCTCGCCAGCTGCCGCGGTACATACAACGAACGTACGCTAGTGGGGATATCGCTGGACAACGAAGGGAAGAATCCGTTAGATCAATCACCTCATCTGTATGCGATTAATATCGTTGTATTCCAACAATTTTAAATATCATTGCTTGAAATAATGCGAGTAGTCTTTGAGTGTCAATGAAAAGGAGGATTCTTTACTTTCTATCTCACTGATAGTTTGAAAAAAAATTTTTTAGAGTACAAAAATGTTTCATTATACATATGTATATACAGCGACTACAAAAAAATGTTTGCACATAATCCTATTTTCCAATGTGTTTTTTTTTTTTATCAGGTTCTACATTTCATTTTCGTAATATCAAATTTTGGTCATATGGAAGCAGTGCTAAATGATACGTAATTTAATATACTTGGATCTAATTAATTAGTATATAAATTTTATAATAAATACAGCGATGTGCAAATAGCTTTTGTGTCCGCTGTAATGAAACACAGCAGTGCATATCTCCGCGTTACGTCTTTTCTTTCTTTCGTTCTTTCTCTTTTGTCTTTTTATTTCATCACAATGCGACAAAGAAATCGCTGGCAACACACGTATTTAGGTTCTAGCTCTAATACATGGCCACTGATATCGCGTACGTTTATTTGCGTGAATATTACGAAAATAGCATGCATTACGCGAAAAAGGAAAATACGGAGTGTTACGCGAGAATTAGAACGTTCGCCAGTCCCGTTACCGCCGGTCTAATTCCTATGCCTGTAACATTCTTCGACAACGAATATACAGAGTAACGCCGATAGTAATAGATTGTTCAGAAAATTCATAGTGAAAATTAAGAAAGGTTTAATTAGAGTTAGACTTTTTACCATTTAGAATACAAAGAGTCTTTTTTGGAAAAATTGTTCGCCTTTTTCGATAATGAATTAGCCTCAAATAGATTCAAATAGCTTTTACAGGCTTCTAGAGTATTTGATTTCTTGTCTATAACGTTCGAGTAAGTTCTTCAAAGACCATAACTACACCTATATTCGATATATGCGACAGAAAATATTTTTGTGAGCCACTGTAGATAATTTTTATCACGTATTTTTCTTGTCACATAAATTTCCCAATATTTTTATGATCTCCTAGTGGCTTTTAAAATTTAACTTATTTGACTAAAAATATTGCTTTTGCAGTAAATATCTTCGTTCCAAATATTTAGTCCAAAAAATGTGAGATTTCAGAATATTTTATATTTGACATGCACAACAGTTTCCTATGGCGAACATTATAATACTTTCGTGAGCCAGTGTCTATATCGGGGACGTCGTCTCTTCTGTTACATTGCGCCTTAATTGCATTAATTATTATCTTCCTTTTTCCGCGTCGCCCAGTTGAATTTCTATATATACACGAACCGTATTAACAACGGCGGAAGCGATGGAAAGACCAGCTGTTAGAAAATTCCTGGCCAGAGTAGAATCGAGCGGAAAACTAGGGCAACAACTCTTCAAAAGTTTCATCGTCGATGTGGAAATATTCAGCTGATTGTAGAACGATCGGATCCCGCGCTCTGTCGTATGCTATAGTCGCCTATAGCATACCTGACTGCTTCTAGAAGTCGATGGAAACGTTTAAAATACGTAAAATACATTTTCGCCGACGAGAAAAATAACGCCGGCCAGATGCATGTGTTTGTTTTATCGCTAGAAATCGCCGGTGTTATTACGTAACCGCGACGACAACCACGTTTAGATAAGAACTATGCAATATAAAAATCGCTCGTACACGATTACAGCGCACAACGCTCTTAGTTGTACAGATTAGTGTCGAATTGAAAGACCTGTGCCATTGTGATATTCTATTTTTCTATCCAGTTTAATAGCCGATCTTCGTTCTTGAATACTTGATTTGATTGTAATTATACGTAAAATTCCTTCACTTTTATTATCATTTCAATATATGAGTTTTCATACATTACAAAGTGTACAAGTAAAAGATTGAACATTACTCGGAAATAATTGTAACATGGAAAACGTAAGATTTACGACAGTAAAACGTTGATTCAGTCAGAAGGAAGATTCTATTTTGTATCATTTACATGTAAGAGTTTCAGATAATTTGGATCAACTGCGCTTGATCCTAATCTAAATTTATTTTTTATCAGACGAGTGAGAAGTTGAGGATTCGTCACAAATAATTACTGCAATTTAGAACGCGTAATACTCGCAGTGATAGAACGTTGAGAACAAGTGTCGTTCAGCAAAAAGCCTCAGGTATTCTTGATATGAAATTTTGCGCGGTTTGGCAAATTTAAAAATAAAGCTTGTGTAAAGTGTTGGTACGCCGGCCGGCGTTCTTCGGGCATTTTATTACGCACGTAACGCGTGTGTGCATACATACGTCAAAATCGAAGTGGAATCGTGACTCAGGAGCGCGTGGAAGCGCTGCTTCGAAGGGAAGATTGGCGGCGCGGATGACGTTTTACGAACGATAATACGGGGATAGACGTTGGCCAGGCGTAGAGGAGGTAGGAATAGTTACTATAGTTATATGTAGGTATAGTAAGAGGGTGGATGAGAAGAGTGGGGGAAGGTAGAGTGCGTGCGCGCTCGAGTTGAACGCGGCTGTCAGTGTCAATTGGTTCGCCGCGACGACTTGAGGTGTCGTTAATGTGTAAACCAACGTTGTACTCGAAAGTTTCTTCCTCGCGTTCCGTCATTAGTCAGAAACGGTACGGTTTGACATTCGCATCGTCCCCTCGTTCCTGTGTGTTTACTATCCCTGCCGCGAAATCAAACGACGAGGCGTCTATTTAACAACAACGGTGGTTCGAAGGATCGGGATCGATCGGAAACAGAAATTTCGATTTGAAACTCGTACCCAACTTTTCGGTTCGTCCCGTCTGCCCGTCAACGACGAC
>NT_176563.1:94951-154887 GCF_000188095.3 Bombus impatiens | reverse complement strand
CGTCCCGTCTGCCCGTCAACGACGACGGGCAGCCACGTTTCATCGACCGAGCAGACAAGTTCTATCTTTTCTTTTTTTCTGGTGATCCCACTAAGATATATCGATAAAAACAACGCGTCTATTGGTGACGATCCACACAGTGTGTGTACGATCGGTCGAGCGGTGAGAGCAGCCGCGAGGAACTCAACACGCTCACGCAGATTTCCGTCGTTTCTGCACGTCGTTGCCGGCTTGAAAACGTCACGTGTGGTGCCGGACAAAGAGAAACAGAGAGAGCATATGCGATAGTATCGTAAACGCGTCGCATCCCCGCACGTTAAGTGGACGAGAGAACGCTCAGATAGGATATATGTTAGCGTGCTTTGACTTCGGTGAAGACCGGTGAGACGTGCTGTGCTACTGCGCCCCGACGACAACGCGGAGAGGCTCTTACAAGACGTAAGTACCGTCCTAATATAGAGTACTCGTAGCTCCATATGGTAGCGTATGAAAATAATTTGTTCCGTCCGGGCATATTCTTATTGACCAAAGAGCTTGATCTCATCCGTTTTAAACACAAGACGTTCAGGTTATCGCGTCAACTTACCCTGACTTTTCAGCGGATTAGGCAAATTTATAGATAAAATAACAGTGTACATGCTGACGCTCGTGTATCGCGCTATCGATGATTCTAGAAAATTTCGCCATTGGCATGCATGTATATCGATGGCGTGGTAACGGTCGAGATACCAAGTCTCGTCGAATTTTGAACGAGTCCCGCTCTTCGTCCGTTTTTTACTCTCTACGACGATATCTCGCGTCTACTTTACCGACCGTGTTTTGAAAACAGCCGTATATGTCCATGAACGCGGATATATGAACAGCCGCGCTCTTTCCAGAACGTACATTGCACGCGCAGGCGCGTGACCTTTTCTAAGTCCTTTTCTTCCTTTCGCCGCGACCGTAGATAGACCTTTTTTTCTTTCTTTCCCTGTGGTTTTTTTTTCTTGTTGCTCGTCGTTCCACAGGGAGAAACAGGGAGTATTTGACTTCTACCGGGGTCGTACCGTACATGCTTCTTGTCGTTTCTTGTCAATATTTACGCCAGACCTGTATGTGTATGTCTTTCGCTACGTGTATTACGAAACTCGCTTTCGTCGCTCAGTTATGTATGTACATGGTTTCTTCGTGTCGTATCGATTTCTTAGATCGTACGAATTTCTTACGAAAATCGCAAACTTCAGAAATGGTCGTTTACATCGGTTTCATCTAAACTAGTTCAAATTTTATTTACTTTAATTACAGAAAATTATACAAATAGAAAGTATTTACACAGAAACATTCAAACCAACATGTAATTAATGTAATTCGCTTTTGAAGTAACAAATTTATAATATTTGTTATTGATTCGTAAATTATCTTGTCCTTCGATCTAAATGATCCTTATTTATAATCGAAGAAGTATTTGTAATCGTAACGGTAGAAATGAAGGATTTTCAAATTGACCAAGGTCAAGAACTCGTTGGTTTTCTCGGAAGCGAGAAGCATCGTTGATAGGAGTAATTCGCCGCAGTTAGTATCTCCATTCGTTAAACGCAATTACACATAGACTCCTGCAAGACACGCGTCGATTAGAATCTTTGCGACGCGGCGGCAGGATCGATTATTATCCTGCCAGCTGGATCTTATCGCATCCTGTTCATCGCGTTGTTTGTTCCGCCCTGCTCCGCTCGTATACAAACACACACGCAATGCTGTGCAACTGTGCACGATTTTTTCCTTAATTTTATTGTATACTGGGTGTTTTACAGAAATCGAACGTTATACAACTGCAGTTTATATCGTAGGAAGCAGAATAAAAGTTTCATTAGGCAAAATATATCACACAAAAAGTATAAAAAAGAAAAGTGAAAGTAATACGTACTTCTTTTAAGACGGAAAAATGTATCAATTAGTGTATAGAAAAATATACCAAGTGATGCATCACTTAAAACAAACTACTTAACGATATATTTTTTCTATCTTCTGCTATTTTAAACCTAGCTGCATAAGACACCCTGTATACAAGTATTCATAGCTTCTAAATAATCGAGAAATCCGGTTATTTGAATAATTTACCATAAATTCATAATTTACTAGTAATTGAATAACATCTCTAGTTTATTCTTACAAATAGTGATAACAGGAAGGCAGTAAGGTATTTAAAAATGAATAAAGAGGATGTGCATGATACTTGCACGATCGATATAGTTAAAAATATAGAATTCCATTATTCCAAATTAAGTCATTCCAAATTCATCTACTGATTTTTACGTAATTAGTTATTTCGATCTTATCGACGTTGATTTTAGATTTTTAAACTTAACATAATTTAAATCTATGATTCTGTGTTCGTATAGTTATTTACATGATTCAGTCGTTTAACTACTGAGTAATTATCGACGATTCGTCTAATTAAAGTAATCCTCGGTGATATAAATAGGTCGCGTGATTTACGTCAAAGAGAATATTAATTTGGCAGAGAAAAATGCTTAACTTTTTCAGCCCGTTATGAATCCATATATGCGTTACGAAAAAATTGTTCATAGCGTCGTAAACCCATTTATGCGTTCGCCTACAACCATTCAATGAGCGTTATGAACTTATATGCACGTACGTCCAATACTATCTTTGCTCTTGTGCCTGGAGATAATAAAAACAGTAGGGAGAAACCGTTTTTATTGTGCCACGCTTGATGAATTTTCAGTTTCTTATTCTTTCTTTATTTAGTTCTCGTCCAAAGAATTATTATACTGGGAAAATTCATTAATTTTGTAAGTACAAAGGTGTAATTCGTTATTTAAAGTGCCTATAATAAATTCCACAATCAGAGTAAATGAATAATAAATATTTAAATGTCTATAATGATTCTATTTTTAATTCATTTAATTTAATATATAATTACAGTACGTTTTTAATTCATTCCGTTCAAGTTTTTGCGTTTAAATAATAATAGTGAAAAATTCAAACAATAATAGTGAAAATATTTCAATAGTGAAAAATTGTTGTAAACAACGTATAATAAACGCGTTATCGAATATCGAATATCTTGGCGCTGGAAAGGTTAAGCGAGGTACATAGATTGAGGAAAGGATTCCGCTAATTGTCAATTATTAGCGATACTTTATTAATTTTCTAGTAATAGAAAATACAAGTGGAAATTAATATCATAAATGTATCTTGAAAGCAACATAGCGCGTGTATAAAAAGAACATTTAAAATTGAAAAGAAAATTTAGTAATTTTTCAAACACTCTATGTTACAACAGAGCGATCGATAATTTCCAGTAAACGATCGACGAGCGTTCTTGGCTTAGGATTGCATATTAATATGTTTTAAAATAACGTCATCCTTCTTGTCCATTCCGATCATCCGTCGAGTGAATTTATAAGGAAAAAAGGCGTAGGAATTAGCGTCGATTGTGTAACGTTTGCCATGGAATATCCGGTTCTTTCGCGTTGCGTTGGCGTCTCTGAAATAATTCGCGAATCGTAAAGTTCACTGCAACGAAGCACTAAGCGAGTTGATCGTTTACGAGTTCCACAGCCTTGTAGCGAGATGAGGAAAGAAAACAAATTTCAAAAGATTCCAAACATCACGCGTTACACAGTGAACAAAAAGTTTCATAAAACGAGGGAGAAATAATTTTAGATTAATTTAATCTGCAACTGGTATGGTGTTTATATATTTTGTTACGCAGGCTGTACGGCGGAAATTCGCTGGAGTTTCAATAAAGTTCACCGCAGAAATATTATTTAGGTAGTACAAAAAACAGGAGAAAGATAACATCATCGATTATAGCTATTATTTTATTTAATTGCTCGACGCAAAATATCTTCTTTTCATTGGAACGATCAGTGAAAATAGATCTGATATATCTTTTGTAAAATGACCGAATAGTTTTACAGTAATGAAACAACTACGATGGAATTCCTATATATAGGATATTCCTATATATATATCCTCCATCCTACTATGCAGGTTCTATATATAGATTCAGATCATCTTTTACAAGATTTCAGTGAAACATATCGTAGTTTGAATCCATAGAGAATAACGGCCATGATAAAGAAATTTCAAAATTCTACGCGCATTAACTAAATAATTGAATGATTAAAAACAAACAAAGTTACACTTATTCTAGGTTTATCGTATGATAAAAAGATCTAAACAGTTAGTGATTAAGGAACTCCTGATTGGTAAATTTTACTAAGATAAGCGAAATGATTATCAGAGATCGGAGTATTAGGTCCAAAGTGGTAACAAACTTAGACTTCGTATTTGCTTGTTTGGATAAGAATGATTCCAAACTTTGGTCTTAGACGAGTCCAATTAAGGAAAAATTTTCGTAAGTTTCTAGAGCGCGCATATAGTTTCCATCTTTTCCTCTCTCGAATTCCGCGAACAAGCAATGAGTTCTATATTCGACCTAACGTGAAAGTATACGTACGTCCTTGGCGCAATAAACGCTACTTTCAGCTGGAACAAAGAGTAGCACGCAATAAAACGTCGAGTGCTGCTCGGTTTGCACTCACTTCCCCGTTACGTTCCATACGGTTTGTCCCCCGATATATTTTATTAAATGACGAATTCACGCGAACAGAATAGAGTGATTCATTCATCTATTTTTGATTGGAAAACTAACCACACTGAAAATGGATCCTGTTGATGCTTGTAAAAATTTTACAACGATAGATGAATCTTCCAAACGACATTTCATACAAGGTTTTTTAGATTTTCTTCTTTAATACTTCAACCTTCTAATCTCATATTTTTTCCGGTCTAAATACCCAAAAATAAGTAATCCCTTTTTTTTTTATTGAGAAGCTAGAAACGGATTTTCTTATTGACTATAAAGATTTTACGACGATGGATCAATTTTTTAGATAGTATCGTGTAAAATATCTCTTACGTAACTCTTGAATTTGTATCGTTTCTTGGCTTAAACATCGAAAAGTAGTCGATTTTTGTTTTTCATTGGAAATCTAAACTTGTCAAAAATGGATCTATTAATCGTGCACGCGATAATTCTGTGATATGTGAATCAATTTTTCATTTCGTAAAAGCTTTTCCAAATTTCCTTACGCGATAATTTGAACCTTCTAATCTCACGTATTCCAACACACGATTTTAATTCTTCTCGTTAACCAACAAATCTATACGCTCAAATTTAATTGTCCGAGCATAAATTCTATCCAAATAAAATTTTATTTATCGCAATAAAAATCGTTCTCAATGTACGATTTATTAAATTCCAGCTAACAATGAGTTTTTATCGCCTATCCACATGATTAGCAAAACGTTAAGCCAATCGTACAAACGCTTACGGCTTAACCTTTCAATTTTTCTCGTTGCTAACGAAACACGCAAACGTACGTTAATTGAAATGAAATTATTCAGACGTGAACTTTGATTATTATTGAAACTGAAAACACGTATTGTACGAATGATGCATGCGAGTTTCACGTGCAAACTGTTCTGCTTTTTAATGCATTCGAACGAATAGAAATCTCCCGTGTATTAACGGAAACGGAGTTCGTGACAGTATCGATTCCTTTGACTACGTTCCCGAGTAAGCTGTATTTACATAGCGTGGCTATCGTTTTCAACAAGTCGACGCCGTTATGCGACGTTAAATGAACGTCGAAAGGCTTCTTTTTATTCCTTCTACGTTCCTTCTTTGCCTGTAAGATTTTACACGTCGGTAAAGCGATTCGTCGAGTCGTTGAGTAACATACATATGCTTTCCATATATTAATCACGCAAAGTAGTGAGAGAATGTACAACAGAAAGCGATAGTAGACAACGACGAAGCGTTCCTCGCTTTTTAATCTTGGCCACGCAGCTCGCTGCGAAGATAAGATTATTTAATTTGTGTCGGCCGTTCGATCGGGACGCGTCGCGGAATGTCAAGCGGATTCCCCGTTAAACGCTGTAACACGCGTAATGCCAGCTTGCGTTTTGGCACGCTGGCTTGTTCAATTATGCAGTCAACAGGTTGTCTTCGACTACGAGTAAATTTGTACCACAGTAGCAATTAAATCGTTGAAATATCTTTCTATTACTTTAAAGGGGCTGTGTGGTACGGTTTCTTTCGTTTTTGGCAATTCGTGTAAACGAAAATGAAACTTTGAGATTACGTTACGATACTATGTAAAGCTAAGAGTTTTAGAATGCCATGCATTATGTGTAAAAATATAAAAATATCTCCGGTATAGTACTCTTTACGATATTCAGTAGACAAGAGAATTTTTTTTTTAAATCTTAATGATGTAAGATAATTCGTTGGAATTTTCTACGGAATATTGTCATGTGTTTGCCATTATGAGAAACGCGTTATATACTTTCAAACGATAAAAACGTATCTCAGTAGAGAATAAAATTATAACTTAGTCAATTATGAAACTAAAGGTATGATAGGGTACAAAGTAAAAACGCGTGAATGTATAAATTCAAATTGAAACAATCTTGTCTATGATTATCGACGTGCCCCAATATATCGCAAAATAACGTGTGTTCGATGCCTGTTCGATAATATGTACAATGTACGTGCTTCGTCGGTCGAGAAACGAATTTAATTTGATCTGACGAACGACACGGATCGATGATCCGTGTTGTTAGAACGATTATGACATCCGGTGTTCGAGAATGTTGCATTCTAACAACGCGACCTAGGGCAACAACGACGGCAGGCTTGGGTGCAACAGGCCGTTTTTTCTACGTTAGCATAATCCCACGGTGCACTTTTACGCCTTCTCTCGGCCTGTTGTCGCCGTGAAATCGCATTATTCTCGTTTCGCTATTTAATTTTCCCGGTTCGAGTTCTCGCGTTTGCAACATTGTTGAAGGTTACAAGCTGTGACGCTTCATTTTAATCCCCTGGCAATCTTATTGCTGTGACTTCGAACTTCCGCTTCTAAGGCTATTACTAACGTTTCCTTGCTGATTTCATATAATTCGCGTAATTGTTGTTCGTGCGTAGATTATAAGTCGAGATATTAATTTCATTTTGTTTATTTATACGAAGATTATTAGCATCTCTTTCGTTGAACGATTTTGCTGTTACTGGCACGTACGTTAACGTTGTTCCAATTATTTGAAACTTGTTTAGCCTTTTAGGATTGCGTTTCGCGAGAAGATTTAAAAAGACGATGAAAATATTTGGGATGAAAGAAATATTTGTAGTTTCTGGGGAAGAGTAGCTAAAGTATTGGAAATAGAAAGTTATTACATCAGAATTGGAAATTAAATAATGAATTGAAATTTCCATATGATTTTTACCTGTTACATTGTCGATTCGACTGGAAAAAAGGATTTCTGGAATTTTTATCTTTGCTTCCTCGTGTTTGAATTAACGCAGAAACCAACGCAGAAGAAACGATCCATCGATTTGTTCGATTCTTCCTTATTGCAAGGCCAACAGGAATAAAGTTTGTGTTAATCACGATCGCTTATTTGAATAAAAAATGACATCTTTTCCTGTTTATTCCTCACAATGAAATTTTGTTCTAATCTTATTGATTGCACAGCCGCGAACGCTGCCTGCGAATCTGACCTGCAAACGTGCGAACGTGAACAACGAATTTTTATTTCTACTTCCAATTCAACTGCATTATGCATCGCGCCGTGTAGCGAAATATTAATAGCATGTTCATGCTATCAATTGAATAGGATGTAACAACTCGGTGTTTAATCGATTCTCAATAATTACGTATGGAACGTTACTTTCGATACTTTAGACATTAAGACGCACACAGTTTCAGGACGTTTGAGCGAGAATTTACAGCGTTATTTTTCTCTACACCTAACGCTACATAAACTCGCGCTTAAAAGCCCTAAAACGTCTCCTGTCTTTTCTATCTATCTTTAAATCTATGAATTTTAAATTGTATGCATTTTTGGATAAAATCTGTTTACGTTTGATTGGCAACTAAGTGTTTGTGATTTTTGTCAATACCACCTAATGACAAAATCTGCGATCACTTACTTTCCAACCCAGTATATCGTATAAAACATCAAATTAATCGATCTATTACAACCACGCGTAACTCATCCATCGTTTTTCCCAAGAATTGGAAAAACGTGTCAGACTAGGCTAGCACAGCGTCATTTTCATCCATCGAACGAAACACTGTGCGATTAGAATTCAAAAGATCGATGCCCGTGGAAAAGCCAATTTCTCGAATTCTAATCCCGTCACACGCCTCGCGCAAGAAAGTTTCGTTTCTGCGCTCTGCAACAAGGTAGCGAATTATCTTGCGCTCGTAACAAAGTGAACGAAAGGAGGAAGTGCAGGATGAGTGAAAGGCCCGCGAAATTTGCCGGCTGCATAGCAATATCGGAGTTCGATGTCCGCGTGATCGGACTGAACTTTGAAAAAACAACTACCAAATTGATAAGACACTGTGGCGCAACTAGGTTGCTCTTCGAACGCGGCTGTAACCGAACCGAAAGGAGGAAGTGAGATGAATCTGGTGAAAGGGGAATGGAGGAATATCGAGATGATAGGAGAGGAGGAACAGTAGTTGATTAGCAACGTAGACCAGCCTTTGGCGGTTAAAAATCGTTCGAGTGATAAATTGAATAGACGGCTAACAATACTGCGTGATATTGTGTATTAAGGAGGAGGAGGAGGGGAGGGGCAGTGATTTATCTGTCGAAAAATGAGAGAACGAAGAAAGGAGGAAGTATCGAGACGAGTGAAAGGCGTGACTGGAAAATTCAGTGACTCGGAGGTTACAAATCTCGGACGATCGATGCACGTGCATATCGGATCGCGGTACGTCACATAACCAGTTCACCGTAATTCGTTCTTTCAATAGGAGATACAGGAGCGTGGCGACTTGTAAGGATGTGATTGATCGAAGACAAATAAGAAGCGTTTTTATTATATGTCTGTTACAAATAGATGGCAGATAGAACCACGAAAGAGAAAAAGTAGAACATTGTTTTATCTGCAAACTATACTTTGGATATTTTCTATAGTTGTTCGTATTACGCGTATCCTCTGCATTTTACGTGCGATTTTGCAGTCTTGAATGTCCTATGATGCAAAAAACTCAGCGATCTAGCTATAGGAAACTGGGAACAGACGGGAAAGGTGGATAGAACGTTGGATACTCTTCGCTTTAATCCGATATGCTTTATTTTACATTGAAATTCGCTAAACCGAGAAATAAATGAAAAAACTGGTATTTGTTATAAAGGAAAGAGAAAAGTCCGATATATTCGCGTAAATTTTCGTTAAAATCGACACTTGGTATAGGTTTTTTTTTGCACGAGGTGTCGCAAGCTTTGGGAAGAGGACACCACATAGCTCGTTTTGTATATTCTTCGTCCGACGTTATTCCCCCGTTTTGCTTTAAAATCACATATCCCGTGACACGATGTTATCTCTTAAAAAACAATTAAATGGAATTACGTTGACTGTCGAGGTTGCATAACCAGAGGTAAACTCTACACCGTTACCATCCAGGAAAAAGATACGGCAAGTCGATTTTTGTTGGTTCTTTGATTTTTACGTTATAACGATGAAACATTACGGGACATAATTCAACTTTTATGTGAGAAATCAATAACTGATTTAATATCGTAAATTTAATGTTGTTACGTTCGGTATCTTGAAAATGTTCAACAGGCTAACAAAAACACACGCATACTGAGTATGTACTCGGTCTTAAAAGCAAATAAAAATATAATAGGAGAATTGACTGGCAGCAGCGGAATCGTAAAATTGTTTTCCTGTAAGATATGAAAAAGTGATTTTCGTCACGTCATTTATCATGATTTTCTTCTGTCGACATCGTATACGTAGCGTACTGTATCGAGCACGTACGAGTTCTATTTCAGTTATGCGTATAAAATATACTGAAAAAGATAAATTCTCGCAAACGGAGAGCAGATAACTATAAAACAGATTAAAAATATACACAGATACGAGATAAAATCCGCCCCTGAGGTTCTTCCACGTCGAGCGAGTTTCGGTACAGTGATTTGAAATTTCAAGTGACCCGTGATTCTTTGACACACGGTTATCGTCGTTTGTGCAACACAAACAACGCATCACGTGCACCACACATGAATGGTTGAAACGCAGACGTATCGTGTCTAAAAGGCGCGAAGTACTACAATGAACCAGTAATTACAGTTATAATGACGCGTGAATTAAAATCGAGTGACGCGTTTGAGACGGTGTTTGCACCTTTAAATATCATTAAGCGATTCGTGGAGCGTGAACTTGGCGAGCATACGTAATAATAGACCTAGGCAAGTATTATTTGAAATTAAGATAAAAAAATAATTATTTCAGACGATTCATTTCGTATTATTATCTTCTATACATTAACACTTTGATTACCAACACGGCTATCGTTGATCTACGTTGTTATATTTTGTAGAATCATTAAAATCAGATAAATTTCATGAACTAGACAATTTTATGGTGTAATATATTTCAATCTATTTAGGCTTCCAGAGTGAAATATGTAAAATTCGCATGACAGTCAACGTGTTCACACTGCTGTGATTCCCGAATCTTTACGTCTCAATTTTCAATTCATTTTAGCGAACGAAAAAATTCTCTACAGTTTTATATCGAGTTGGCAACTATCATTTGGCAAAGCCGCAATCATTTAGTTGCCAACCCAATACCAGAACTATATATCTAATATAAAATCGAACCGAGAAATCGTGCATATCCAGGACAATGTTCTCATATCTTGCTCGAGCAGAAGATATTTTTCAACGTTAGAAAAATATTATTGGGTCGGAAATGAGCGAAAAAACGCGACAGAAATACATATATTTCCTAGTGATCTTAAAAGTGAATTGTCATAAGTATTCACATTCTCTTCCTCTCACTTTCATCTCCTCTCACCTTTCATTTAACCCAGCGACTAAAATAAAAGCAGTCAGAGGAATCGTCGTCTCCTATGGAGATTGGAAAAGGAAATTGATTTTACATCGCTACTGAACGCACGATCGATCGAGTCGCAAGAAAGAATCGATGTACTCGAAACGAGAATGTTACGCAAAGCGGTGTTTTTCGCGCGAAATCGTGATTTGCAACTTGACATTGGCCCGGACGTTCACGGACAATATTTCACGTAAGAGGCGCGCGTGTTCGCCTTTCACCGGGTCCGATAACGCGATATAATTAAATTTCGCGCAGTCAGAGAATTGATGACCGCACGTTCGAAATCGCAACGCTCGCTCGGTCGTTGACACGAACGATGATGAAATTGGAGATCAATTGGCTACCCCTATCCGCGATTTTTTCCACAATTTCAACTAATATCGTCAGTGGGATTTTACTAGCCTGTGAATTTCAATAGTTGCAGGCTTGGTCAGTATTTATGGATCTTTCTGTGTAATAGGAATAAATTTCCTAATGAAAAAAATTGTTGATAACGTAATGAATGAAATTTTATACGAGTATTTTATATAATTTTATAAACAGTATGGATTTTATTATAGATTTTCGTTTATTGTATATTGACTAAGTGATTGCGGATTTTGTCAATACCGCCTAATGACAAAATCCGCAATCATTTAGTTGCCAACCCAATACATTCTAACCTATGGATTCTAAAAATCATCTGTTATATAAATTCCATAGATTTCGTGTATGTTTCATATGAAACTAACGTATTATCCGGAGGAACGAGTTCTTCCAAAAACGTGTCTGTTTTTCTAAAAACGTTTATATAGACGAATTTTTCTCAAGATATCTATTTCTCGAGATTTCTATATTATTTATAGAATATTATTCGTATGTTTATGAACGAAACACCAATCGATGTATCGTTACCCTGTTGCGTGTGTGTAAAATGTAGATAAAGGGAAGAGGGTGAGGATGGTTTCTGGTCGAGCGCGGCTGCCACGTGAACAATGGCGATCCATGAACGAAACAGGTCGTCACTCGCCGCTGCACAACGACGTGGGTTTAACGGATTGTGCGCTTCTCGAAAATATCGCTCCTCGTATCTGCGTTGTTGTGTAATGCTCCTATTACGATCGCGATACGGCCATTAAGCCGCGCGATCTCGACGATCGATCGAAAGGATAAAGATGGCCGAGAGAAGATCGTGGCGTAGATCTCCACCGATTTGTAAATCTCGTGAGAAAATATAGAAGACAAAAATTGCTTGGTAGATGCATATGAGGTAATTTGATTAGAAAGTTGTCTTTCAATGACAGATATCGACGAATAACTTCGTATTAGTAGATTGCAGATTTTTATGCAAATTCCCACTCGATTTTATGAATTCTTCGCTCTATATATTTTGCATATTTTTGTATAATATATGCAGATTTTCATACGTTTAGATTTTCCATAACGCATATAATTAATTGATAATATAATTTCACGAATGTGATTCCAACTCTGTACATTGCTCTTATAGCGCGCGATGCAGGTTTCAAACGCGTCTATTCGAAAAGTTAAAAGTTCATTATCCTTTATAATTGTAGTGTCGTCATACGAGAGACAATCGTGTAAATCATTGTGGAATTTATATTGCTGGATTTTGTGCGATTTAGTAATTTAACGATGGAATTTATTACTCGTAATTTATTATCGTAATTGCAAGGCTTTTCTATTTCTGTTTCAATGTTATTTCCATATTAGGATCGATCTTACACAATAGGCTGTTAATAAATTATACAATTTTCTCCGTCGGTATAAAATTATATATGCGTATGTATATATTTTGTTTAACAACTTCCAGAATTGTTTTTCTATTTTTTATATCTGACGATTCAATAGAATTTTTATAAAATGAGAAACGGGAACGTGTTCCATTAACCGTGTTTTCAAATTCTTCCTATTCTGGGTTTGAGGATAACCGTATCTCTCTGAAACGGATATCCGGACCATGGGTCACGCCGTGGGAGCTTCTGAACGTCAGATAAATTGAGCGACGAAGAATAGACGAAATTGCTATTTATACGCGACGTTTAGGAATTTAGATCGACGGTGATACGGATACGAACAAATATTTAGCAATGAGATTATCTGACGACGATAAGAAACTCGGTCAAAAATACTTACTACTTTGTCTGATTACTCGACTGCGTAAAATTACTATGAACTTTTGTGAATTTCCTAGGAAATTCAAATGCCTCGTGGATATACGAGTAATTTTTAGAAATCGTCGTTATTGCTTCCAGTTGAAAGACAATGTCTAACCGTTCGACATAACGTCGTTTGCCAGAGGAAATTTCATTTCCTTGAAAGTTAATTGTTCCCACTTTTCGATGTTTACATCCAGGTCCAAGGTATCGGTTCATCGATCGAACGAAAAGAATTACGTATTCCTCTGTATCGTACACAACGATGACCTTCTGCTCTTCGAATCGACGGTTAATTTAAATAATTGTTTGGTCGAGCGTTTCTACCGTATAATATATCGAACTTTCTAGCTAACAACAACTATACGTACATCCAGAATTCAACGTTCAATCAATCAATCGTACATTCTGTAATTCCGACAAATTTTACCACCGCTAATTTCATCAACTCGTAAAAACGATCTAAATAAAACGAAGTAAACACTAAATATTACAAAATAACGAAATAACAACGAACGGTGCTTCTTTAAACGTTAGAAAGCCTCAAGAGTCCCTACCTATGTACCGAGTTTCAACCAATTCACCTGTCGTCCCTCTTTGACGCTTCCTTCATCTTCAACGCACCTGCAAGCGCGTCAGAACGATTCACAACCGAGCTACGTCTCCGCACACGTGCGTACACACGTGCAGTACACATTGTGCAGTACACATTGTACACGTACGTAATATATACATAAGTAGCAGTTAGAATCGAATGGGAAGGTTTTGCGGAGGAGGTGCAGGGGTTAATCTGTTGGAGGTCGAAACAACGTAAAGGATACGCCAGTTAGCCTACACATTCGCATTGTTGCAAAACGTGTTGAGCGCGCCTCCCTTGACATTAAAACGTGCGCTTACGACGCGCGTTCCATCGCAAAAGCGTAATATATGCCCGCGCCTACCATCGATTCTCACCCCACTCCTTTTAACGTTCCATCATTTTGCTATCCTATCCTCTCTTTCTCGTGTTCCTTGTCTCATTATACGTAATAAGATGCATCTTACATCACGTTTCTCCTTCCATCTTTTATTGTTTTTCATTTCTTTTTTTTCTGTGGACTTCTTTTTTTAACTTTGCTTTTCAAAAGCGCTTACCTCGATACATTCTATTTCCATACTTTTTAGCGTTCCATCGTTTTGCCATCTTTTCTTCTCCCTCGTGTCTTCTTATGTATATCTCGCGTTACGTATCTCTTTTATCTTTTTTTTTCTAACTTTTTCTCTTTATTTCTGCTTATCTTTTTTCTCGATCGATCGAACTTGGTAACGACGCGACGTTACTTGCGTATCTCCTGAGTCAAGCGCTCGCGTCGCGCGTTTTTCCCGGCCCCCTTTCCCCGCGACGCTTAAAAAACGCCGAATTGAAAGATGGAATCTTCGTGATTAGCAATTCAGTACGAAATAGAAGGAAGCGAGACAAAGCGAAAGGACAGGACTTGTAGAGAATTTTCATTGTTGGACAATAAACGATCTTGCAAAATGATCTCGCACGAAGTAACACCACCGCAAAACGACTGAATCTTTTTATTTCAGTAACGTTCTTAGCATGTCTTCGAGAAAAGAGACAGTTACTTGGAGAAACTTCATATATTCCTCGGCTGTTGTTATTCGGATCAGTGCCCCACGAATGGCACGTGATCCTTTTTACGTCAGAGTAGAAAAAATACGAGGCACGTATACTCGCTTATCGACTTGTTACGAGTTTGTTGCCAGTAGCATACCACTTTTTCATCGGCCTCCTTTTCCTCATTCAACTATCTTTATCGCTGTGTTATCGATAGCGTAACATATTTGAACGATTTCAGCAACGGTATTGCAATACCGGATACGCTCGTTTACTTTTCCAACTGTTATCACCGCCGTTACTTTCACTTTTCCCTCATTTTCCTTTTCCTTCGACCACCTTATCGACTCGTATCAGCCACACGTCATGCGCGAGGGAGGTCAAGTACGCGATACGCTGTTTTCTCTTTCTTCTCGACGCGATCGATCTTGCCCCAACGACGATTCTTACGATTTCACGATGATTTTGTGGAAATTCGGGGCTTGGACTTGTTCTAAGCCAAGATTTAATGAAATTTCCTGCCAATTTTTTTTTTATTCGTTCCTTCAACTATTCTTCACAGTGAAATCGATCTTTAGCTTCAGCTTCGTGTTTATTTAGTTGCGGACGATTTAGCGAATGATATCGTAATAGATAGATGTTCTTGGAAATCTGGTCGTTAAACGAGAACAGTTTCTGTGGAACTTTTTATAATTTGCTTATTTGTATATTTTTAGGTGTTATTTTTAGGTCTTATTTTCTTAGTGTGTTGCAAGTAATTTTACAACTTTCGGTTAAGACGTTGTTAAAAATAACGCACAAAATTGGACGTTATTAATATAGAAAGTTGGAGAAAATTCTTTTTAGGAAAAGAGATCGTCTGACCAGCTGATCAGCCAATTAACTGACGAAAGACTTTAGACCGATTCTTCGTACCGGAAGACGAATTCCGACGAAAAAGCTGAACAAAAGGCCAACAATACGATTTCTCTTCTAAAAATTCTACGGAAAATGGCCAATTATCGAAAGACTTACTTTATCAATGAAACTAATAAGCGTTTCTTCGAATGTCATTGAAACATGTCACAAAATGAATACGTACGCTATCTACTTACATTTGTAACTTCCGATATGTTGTATCTAATCTCTTCGGTTTTTCAACAGTTTTCAACTGTTTCATTCAGGGTCAATATTAGCTAAAATAAAGATGGTTATTAGTATTGCTTGAAAAAGCGAGATAAGTAACAAATAGCAATAAGATAACGTCTAGAAATGAGATCACGGACGCTTTATGCTGCAAGCTGTACGACTTTTTAATAAACGCTTCTTCTGTTCGTGAATATCTTGTACTGTTATTTAGGGAAGGTCAGTTGAATTTTAAAAATCAGTAGGAAATTAGAAAAATATTAAAGAACTTATATCATAATATTACCCACACAGTGGCTGACAGAAGTACATTGATTGATCACAGAATTGGAACATTTGTTCAAACGTATACTCTCAGAAGACACAATATATCTATTGCAAATATATATTTAATAAAAAATCAGTATTCAACATGAATGATCATGTTAAGCGTATGATACGTAAGTATTAAAGATGATTTCATTGAATTTTCAGATTTATTAGTATAATTGACAATTGGCTGTTTCAATGTCTTTGCGATGTATATATCTTGTCTATGATCTCGTCTACGTTCTCAGATTTCTTTCCATCTTTGTTTACTCATTAACAGTGCTAAATTACAAGATATCTCTCGTAACACGCATAATATACTCACAAAATATTCCCACAAATGTTCGAATACCTTTTTGCTCCATTGTATATCAACTACTTTAGCCAACTACTAGTAAAAAAAAAGGAAAAAAAAAGGAAAGAACAGGAAACCGAAGTACATATGATGCAACTTCTGGGAGCATCGATCGTTCGCAGAATCGCTACTGATATTCATCTAAAGGTAGCGATACGTCGATGGCAACGAGGTCGAGTTGGAACACAATGGCCTCGTAATGACCGCTCGTAACCCGGCGATGACTTGCAGAACGAGTTTCCAGCGAGCGCTTTAGAGATTAATTTCACTGACGAAAATCACGCCGGCCTAATGATTCTTCGCGATGCCATTGACTTCTTTCGTGCTCTCGAGATGCAACACGTCGTTATTACAACGTTACCATAACACGTCGTGCGTCAGACTGTGAGATAATACATAGATCGTTGCGCAATAATTCTAATAAATTGAATTTATTTATCGCCAGAGCACAGGTGTAACGTGCATTCTGCGAGAAGGATACTCGTCCAGATGGTATCGAGCTAACGAGCCGTTTTACGAGCTCCGAGATAAATCTTTTCACCGATCACCGCTCGATTCCGCGCGATTACGAATTTTATTTCGCTGCCATTAACGGCCTATAAGAGTAGCATTTGCACAAATTATTGCAAATAGTATGCAAAATACAGCGGAAATAGGACGAGGATGTAGAACAAGGAAATTGCGTTGGGCAAGTTTCATTTCTGAGAAGACAGAATTTGTAAATTCCAGTCGAACATACGCGTGTTTGGCTAATTTTCGATCGGTCAATAGTAAGCGATCGGATGCAAGTCGTTACACGCGCGAGAATAATAAAATGCCACTTGGTAACGTTACGATGCGCTATAGGCTCGTACTGTATCAATTTCGTATTGGATCATCGTGAACAGATTTCATGCTACAGAAATATTCCTATATCTCGTACAGCGTTCTGGTAGGAAATACGCTGTTTGGATAATGAAACGTTCATAGAACTCGCGATAGAACTGCCAATTACAATGCGCAGTGGTGTGCAACGAGTTTTTCGAACCGAAAGAGATCGCGTTTGCACGTGCATCGTTACAGCAAACAATAATTCGAGATTTCCAAATGGCCAGCAGCCAGGTGAGAATGAAATAGTTACGCGGACTACAAATCAGGAAACGTATAAAATAGCGAGAAACTGCAGGAGGATTAAATCGCGATGGTTTCTATCATTTTTCTGTCTTTCGATTGGATGTAGTAACGGACGACTGGCGACTAACCATTAGAGAAATTGCAAAATTTGTGATTTTGCAATAAGCAAAATTTGCCGTTTATCGTCGCTGCGCAAGTTGTTACAAGTTGCAGAAACGGTCAGACATTGTTAAGAAGAAAAATCTGTAATTTTATATCTGCAATTTTCAACAGTTACGGAATTGTGTCATAGTTAACGGTGCAAATTAGAGTTCAGATGTGACGAACATAGATTGCAAATGCTCGTTTATTGCAATGGAAACGGATACGCATTACAAATGATACCGCGTTTAGTTTCGTTATTAAGGATAAGTGTGTCGCAATGAAAGTTCATTTCGCGGATATTACAGACGTATTACGGTAAAAATTGATCTTGTATGTTTTACAAATATCGCAGACGTAATGCGAAAAGGTTTACCTTTACGCGTGTCACGAGCATTGTATGCTGCGATAAAATTCCCATTTCTTAAATTCAATTTACAAAAAAAAAAAAAATAACTCGACAAATGTCCTCTTATAAATTATTCTCTAAAATATCGAACATAATCTTCGAATTAATTCGATCTCGTAACCTCGAGTACCACCAAATACCAGTTAAATCTACCGTTTCAATATTTTCTATCTCTCTACGCTATCTAATCCACGGTTATGGATTCGTTCGTACATACAGATTATTTAATTACTCGAGCAATTTGAAAAAGTCGAAAAATCAAAAATATATAAAATCTTCGTTTTTGAAATTCCTACGATTACTGCTGCTGCAAGTACTTCTTCAAATAGTCAACGAGACAATTTTATTCGTTACTCTCTCATTTATCTATTATCGCTTTCCCCTGTCATATTCTCGTAATTCTAATAAAGTCTCGTTACGACCAATGGAGTTATTAACCTTCGAAATCTTAGAAAGTAACGGGCATATCTTTGGAACGGTGTCTCCTGGCACGGTGTCAATTATACATAGTGACACGCACGAGCACAGAGATTTAGAACGTTCCGTGGCGGAGTAAGACGTAAAGGTGTGCACGAGCTCGCGGGTTCGAAACAGGTGACTGCCGTTTATGGTTAGAGCGCATAATTAATCGGCCGTCTAAATACGGTGCACGAGACGAAAGACTTACCTTCTCGACTTGGCGTGGCCAATTAAAGAACGTGGAATATCGGCCAGCGTAGGAAACACCTGGATGAGAGGCCCTGTTGCACGCGTTCAAACCACTTTCTTCTTCTACCCTGCGTGCCTTCTTGTTCCTGCTGCCGCTTTTTCCGTACCAGACCACTAACTTCGTACTCGATCATTTCATCCGGTAGACGCGCCTATTGGAAAATACAAGCTTCGATATCGGTTGAAAATTTGAAGCTTCGAGTTTATATATTTTGTAATATAATTTTATTTTACTATGAGCATAAGTATTGGTCAATTTTATTCATCGATTGAATTTAACGTGCAAAGAAAATTGGTAATAAAATTCGATATAAAGTTATGCGAGAGTTCACTGTATTCGATATCAAACTTGGAGTGCTGATTTAATGGAAAGATCGCGTTAGTTTTATCGTATTATGTATTTCGTAAGTGTTGTAGAAAATACAAATTTTAGAGGCAATATTGGCAGTAAAATTTCATGATTTTTGATCGTTCAAACGTCGAGAAGTATTACTCCTTCTACGAAATTGCGATAGGAGTTTCGTCTGGCTAATTAAACTCGTCCGAACGATTTTTTGGCGCTGTTCTTTGCTTCTTGCAAGTTCAGTGTCTTATTCGGTGTGCACGCGACGAATCGTTGGATTTTTGATAGGAGAATTTGTCGACGCTTAAGCCGCAGAAATTTATATCAGATTTCGCAAGCTCGTAAAATTGACGAAACGATTTGTTTCGATTAAAAATTTATTACTTCGCTATTAAACTCATTCTTGTTGCCGATGTAATCCATTATTCAGGGAACATTTTTGCAGCTCGCAATGTTTTATGTATTATGCGGTAGTTTCTCTACAATCTGGTTTCGTTTGTCGTTCGTGGTTTTAAGTTCTGCTAAACAGATTTCATTATTATGTCAGAATTCTTGGCTTCTCGTTCGTATACTGACTGCATTAAGCTTTTTATGTTCATTGTATAATATCAAGCAAAGGTTTTTAAAGTGTCAGCTATATGAAAGTATCGACGGAACTCGGTACAGCTTAGCTCCAATGACATAACTCTGTAGCTCTAAGTAGATTTGACCCAGTGACGTCAACTATATGTTGAGTTCTGCAGCTGACAGTCATTTACAAGTAAGAACAGTATTAGCTGTAATATAACGTTATCGTAATCGAACATTATAAAAATCGATCTTTGCAAATTTTCAGTTTCTCGTGAATTTCTATTCGTCAGTAATATTTGACGCGCGTGAAATTTTTTAATGCGTACACGTTGCTGGAGATCGACGTTTTCTTCGTAATAAAATTCTTCCGTCTAATTTCCTTAGCATTTTACAAATATTTCACATACAGTCTCTTCCATGAATTTTCTTCTCTTTCGCGTATCGTGATCAATTTTCGATAGAAGAATAATTATTTACCAGCTTCATCCTTGCGTCACATTACGATTAACATTCGTTAAACCTTTCAAACATTCCGAACTTTTCGAACAATAAACCTACCATAAAATTTCTCTGCTGAAAATATTTTAATTAGAAAATATATTAAATACTCTTCTTCTACAAATATCTTCTATTCGATATCTTCACTTAATTAATTCTCTTCGTTTCCACGCTTGACAAGCGAATTTTCGTGGGAAAATAATTATTCACTGACTTTATTCTTACGTTACATCGCAGCTAACGTTCATTAAGTCTATCAACGTGTACAATTTACAGAGAAGTCGTAACGTCTGTTTTGTTCTTCACGTTCTCCATTTTCTCTCGAACGAGAGAGAGAGAGAGAGAGAGAGAGAGAGAGGTTTCTTTTTACTGGTGTTCGTGAACCGTAAGTCTAAAAGAGTTTTGCTCGTTCGCGGGTTATCGTTTTCCCCGGTCATTCCTGAGCCAAGCGCAATTTACGGAATTAAAGTTTTTCTTCGCTGGAAGATACCGAGTCGCCACGTGTCCTTTGTTCCCGTAAACGTGATATTAATCGGATTACGTGCGATTCTACGTAAGTCGAACTTATGTATTCGAAGTGAATGTTTTTCCAAACCTCAAGCAAGCGAAGTAGATTCATCTGCGAATTGAAGATTGAAGCACGAAGTCATCTATCAAATACTTTTTCTTAACGATTTCTCACGACGTAGATTAATGATATATCACGCGTAAATCGAGTGTTTGTATTTAGAAAGAATCAAACGAAATCGACTGTGGTATATCGTTCCACGTTTCTGTTTGTTATATAAGATGAATTACGTTAACATCGAAAAACAATTAGTATTTTTTACGTAATCGTTATCTGTTCGAAAAATCCTGTTCTTAATATTAACCACGTATGCACCGGAAATATTTTAAGATAAATATTGTTCACGTAAGAAAAATATCTAGTTAGCAAACATTCGTAGTTATGAAACATGGAAAGGAAAAATGGATAAATCTTTATAGTTTTCTATCTCGCAATTCATTTTTTCCCCTATTCTGAAACTATTAATCTTCAAATATTTCTCATCGATCAATTATGCAACCTGTTATTTACCTGGCTTCCGAGAGCTTCGAGTCACAGAAATGCCACGAAATTTCGAAGTTTCCGTAGTCACATCACTAAAACGTATTCTATGTAAACGTCACTAAGAAACGTTGAGAAAACTTGGTATTCCGTTGCAACGAGATTCTTTCTTGCACGAATGTCATTGGTTTTCCTGAAAACTATAGGTATCGAACTGTTTTATAGTTTTTCACGGTATCGTTCGATCGTTGGACAGAAGCGCACCGTAAAATGTGCCCTTTAACGAACGCAGAACACCTCGCGAGGTGTCGCGAGAACATTTCACCGGTTGATCGTTGCAACGCTCCTTTCCACGCCGCGTTTTATGCGAGAACGCTCCAGTTCAGCCCTGTAAAAGGAATGTCGCTGGTGTTTCAAGGTTCGCGAGCACGTACCAGGGCGTGGTATGCACCTGGAAATCCGACTGCCGAGCGATATAATCGATCTCGTTATGATTGGCAAATCCTTCTTTCTCGGCTGTCTGCGTATTGCTTTGCATATCATATTTTTCTTCCTTTTTTTCTCATTTTTCTCTTCGTTATTCAATCTTCTCTTCCCCTTCTAGAGTTTCCTTTTGGTTTATTTCTTCTTTTTTTCTTTTTCCTTTTTCTGTCGACGTTCTTTTCATTGATCAATAGACTGTCGGTGTTTGTGTATTTTTTGCAAGATTATAGAGTTAGCAAATCCATAGAACGCTTATACTGTGCAAAATATAGGAGATATTCATGGTACAGTATTTATTAGAAACAGATTTTTATTCGATCTTTACTTTTCTATTTGAGATCATTGAAATACAAATGAATATTGAAATATATAAAATAGAAATATGCGCGGTCTATCGATGAATTTTGGTACTTGAAAGAAATTCAAGGGACGACAGAGTGCGTGTTAATATTCGTATCAAATTACAGAAATGTCGTGTAATAATTTTTTCTTCTGTTATCAATGTATCGTAGTATCCAAGTTTTCCTGATTATACATTTGATTGATGGAAAAGAATCGAACTTTGATTTATGAGAGATGGTAGTGAAGAATGAGGATTTAGGTGAAAATAGAATCTTGATGATATAATCAAATCTAAAAATAAGTAGACTAAACCAAATTTTCTCTCAACTATCTCTGCGACGATTCTCTATAAATACCAGAACTGCCAGTTCGCTTCAAATGCTCTACTTCCTTCTCCAAACCTTGCCCAACTATCGCAACAAATAACTCCAAATCTTCCAACGTAAGAACCGTAGAGTTCTGTTACTCGTAATACGCTTCTTACGCTAATTACGCGTTGTAAGAGAATGCCAGAGTACAATCTGACTGCAACCCAGAAACGACGTTTCGACGAGGACCAACGGTACTGCACACGCTATCGATCTAAAGGCAACGAAAGAAGAAGCGGCAAAAATATGGAAAAAATTCATCTTCGAAAAATAAACCTACTAACCCGAGGAGACGACGTTGTTCGAACGACGAAACGAAAGACAACCTAAAACTTTTGTACTAAATTTGCGAAATCATCGTTAGCTTTTAACTTCTCAGTTTATTAAACCTGTCAAGGGCCCAGCGATAATTACAAGGAATATCCTGAATCCTTAACGAAAACGATACAACATTTTGGAAAAATTATAAAACGACGAAATTCTATAAAATTCTCTGTAAATTTCCGTATACATAAATCTGCGGAATCGAGGTGGAAGGAACTGTGACGGAAAAAATATTAAAGCGATCCATTTACGTACGAAAGGTTTGAGACTCAAAAGCAACATTCCGTACGAATTTGATAAAACTTTTCAATTTCGCTAGAAACTCTCGGAACAATTGAACATTTCGCAAACTAGTTGCGCCAGCGGCCACGACCAATTGCATGGTTCGTCGAGTGTCGAAACGAACGACTCGACGAGCATCTGGGAAATTCGTTTGAATCGGATTAGCCGTGCTCTCGTGGTATAGAGAAATCGTGCATATGCGACTCACGATCGCGTACGTATGTATGCGTACACCTTGTTGTCGTGTCTTGGTCACTCGTGGGAGGAGTCGCCTCTGTCAAGGTCCCTTCGCATATATTCTTATCGACAAGGCGATGGAAGTGGCGTGTCCCACATCGCCGGATGCTCGAGGTCGCTTGTCTTCCAGCCACACCAAGCTCTTCAGGGCGTTCGTCGAGTATTCAGGTTTGAAGATCCTAACGTTTCGAAACGAGGATTTTCAGGACAGACAATGTCTTTATCGTCTTCCTTGCGGATCGCAAGGTATTCCACTGCTTTCGCTTCTGTTGCCGCTGTTCTTCTCTGATATTTATTAATTATCGATCAAGATATTTAGGAAAAATTTGACAACCCTCGTTCCCTGATATTATTTGGTATTTTGTGACTCTTATTCGCTTGGATTGGGTGTACGAAAAATCTGGATATTTTTCTGTGAACATGCTGAGAGGAAGAAATCGAAAGATTTGTAAGTTTTAAAGAGTTTCATTAAGATTGAAATGTTTTCCTCCAGTTTTGCATTACTTTCGTTCCTCAATTTACGTTTCAGTTTCCTGGATCGTCAACGATGTTTCCATATGTGTAATCTTGATATCGTTTCTAGAACGTTAATCGCGAAGACGAGGAGGAGGCGAACTTAGCAATTGATTCGCATTGTCAAATCTACATACTCGTTGCTCTCAATACATGAAACCGCGTAATACACCTATATTGCTCTAAAAGCAATATGCTGGCTGTACATGACCCCATAACTTCTTCCATGAAGAAACATCACGCAATTCACGTTACTTAACGATCTTCGTCTGTCACAGTGGTCATCGATGACCCAAGTTTCGTGAAATTTTTCAGATTGATCGAACAAAATAAAATGCATGGACTGGATAAAATTTAATTGAAAATTGTTCATTCCTTGTTATTTCCTTTGTTCATCGAACTTTATGTAAATTCTTATATTAACAAAAATTGAGAAATTGATGAATCACATGATACAAGAATTTACATAGAGTTAAACGAACAAAAGGAATAACAATAAATGTGCAATTTTAAATTCAATTTTGAAACCGACTGAACTTAAACTCGCATTATTCCCTATATTTATATATTAAACATTCTTCTGCCTTGCAAGTTATTTTGTGCGACTAAAGATATAATAACATTTTTAGAAAAAAAAAAGATCCATCTCGTTTTCGTTGTGTACACTTCGTACGACCATTAGCGACGTTCCAGGCGCCGATACTCATCGCTATACATCGCGAAACACGCGTGGGCCACGGATGACCCATAGGGTACCAGTTACGTAACTGGAAATATCATCGTACTATTTTAGAAAATTGTAGCTGAAGAGAAAAGTGCGCCCCGCTGGGCTCTCGTCTAAATAGATAAATAATCGATATATTGAAGAAAAAAAGGCGGCGGAATAATATTCGAAAGAAACAATCGGACGTCTTTGCTTCGTTTATCGCGCTAACGAGGTATTGTCCGCGCGATCCAACGGCAACGATAACGAAGAACGTGTGCTGGGTTCGATAGGGAAGAAGAAGTGGGTCACGTGCCGATAAAACCGTGATTTTGCCGTGACGTTTCCACGGAATCCGTGGGCGTAAGCCAGTTGCACGCGTGTTGCGTGAATAAGTTAGTGTTCCGTGTCCTATTAGAGGCGCGCGGTTGTCTCGTTCACGCGTTGTTTTACGCCAGTCATTGCGATATAACCGAGTTCTATATTAAAGCAGCGGCAGCCTAATTAATTCGACTACATCTGATCTTTGCGTTGCATCCGCCGTTCTATTTTTCTTTCTTTTTTTTTCCGAACGAAGGTGAAACGGAAACTGGATTATTTACATTTTCAACGTATAAATATTTAATCATTTTCGTGTGTTCGGTATCTGAGCAATTCGTTAGTTGCTACGTGTTAATTGAGCTGATTCGTTCTCTTGGTGTTAGGACAAAGCTGGAAGACAAGGATTCTTAGTTCTTAAGCGTCTGTTAATTTTCGTGTCTTTGGTATGTGGACAATTTTTTTAGTTACTACGAGTTAATTTACTTTTAGTTTATCGATCGTCCGCTTAATATTAGAAAAAGGCTGACATCCCAAAAGTGAAATTGCCGCGGTAAAAGGAAACAGCTGATATATATATATATATGTATATATGAACATTGGAATGGAAGAAGCTAACATCAAAGACGGAGAAAGAGATAAAAGAGAAAGAAAAATTATCATAAAGAAAAGGAGAAATCGGGGATATAAGGAGAAATAGAGTTTCTACAAATAAAAATACAGTAAGCGGATTCCAATGAGTTGTCGAACGAACACGACCTTGAAATATCTGAGATTCTACGCTACTTATGTCTAAAAGGACGAGAATGGCTTTAGGCGAAGCGAAATACAAACTTAGTCTTGTCGTGGTTTGACGCCAAGTATACGTGAACTATACACGACGAATGGTATGAATAATCGCGGCGAACGAGCCTTTTCACGTCTTGTTGCGCGTTACGCAATCAGTCGATCTGCGAAACGGCATAAAAGCGCCGCACAGAACTCGAAGCTGGCGTCTAACGGCTAAATTGTCCAACTGACATGGAAACTACAGAGCAAGAAGCCGATTGCAGATAATTTTCCACGCCTTCATTTCTCGTCTCTGCTTCTTTATTGCCGCCGGCAGAATTCGAAGTATTCTCGGATAAAGAAATGTTTGTACGACGCACTTTTTACATGCGTTATTTTCCCTTTTTGTAAGAGAAATACTTTTCTAATTCTGGAAGGCGAATTTTTCAAAAGAACCGAACCCTTTCAGACGCATACGCAATATTTTAAATGATTCATGATAAATGATAAAAGTCATATTTCGACAAAAGAATAGAAGTTTCATTTAACTCTTTCGTTTTCGTTATGTTTAGAAAGGGTTATGTTATTACTATTTCAAATAAACATCTTTGTGACGAAGAAAAACAATGGAAAATTATAGCCATATAGATTTCGTTTGACGCTATAAAATTTCTCGAATAAGGACGATAATTGATAATAATAAATAATTGTCCGAAAGACCTCGTTAATATCTTTAACGAGTACCTAACTAATGTAGCTATGACGAAAGGAGAGTTCACGCAAAGATCTTTTTAGTTAGTTCGAGGCAATGGTTCGATAAACTAGCTGCGATTGACGTCGTTTTATTGACTTTCCTATCAATTAGAAATTGTCGAGTGGCATTATTACGCCAGCTAAGAAAATACACTTCTCAAGACGACGAATACTCATCGCGAAATACACTCGATGAATCTTTTTCTGCGTGCTTGTTCATCAGCGGACGAGAGAACGAACAACAGACAGAATATTGACTCGTCGAATAGCTACATGTATTATTAATTTCACTTTCGTTTCAAGAGAATCGTTGAACCACGCGCAAATATTGCCTCTTAAAATAGACTTATGTTACAATATGTAGTAGGAAGATTTGTTTCGAAAAAGTTGAATCAGAAATAGAAAATTATGTAATTGCGCATAGTTAAGAAGCGAATTATCGTTGCTCGATCGATTCGTTGGGTCGAGGTCTTGTATCGGTGATTTTGGAAATTCTCGAGCGTCCCAGCCTCGAAGAAGAAGATACACTTCGAATATGGAAAGCCGAAGATTCTTTGGTCGTTGAATCGCAATATTAAAATATCGAATTAAAATATCTGTGAATCGTAGGTTTAACGATCTCTGCTGAAAGCTTCTAAAACTTACAATCATCGAATATCATGATTTTCACACTTTCCAGCTGATTCTGATCTTTTCGTTCTCGAAACTTCCTACCTCTAAACGTTCAGATTTCCCAATTCGAAATTTAAATATATTTGAAACTTCAAACTTGTCAAGTTTCGAGTCTCGAAATCAAAAGCTTCAGATCGCTGCTACCCGATCGATCGAATTTCGAGGCATAGAAATAGATAATCGCAGGAACTTTGTCGAAAGGTCGAATTCTTCCGCTCGTTTAAAAATATTCTCTTAAAATCGCGTAATTGTGAAAATTTGCATAGAAATTCCATATGGCGAAAAAGAGGGGTTTGGTGGAGGGTCGCGTAGTTTCTTACGAGATATTCTTTGAAAGCTGTTCGCGCGTATCTCGCCAAGGATTCAACGGAACGCGACCTAATTTTGTACCGGAGTCGTGTCGTATTTCTGCCTTGAGACCCTTCGAGGTTACGTTCACCGGCTTTCTTGAGGTATCATTTCCCTCGAAGATTCAGCACGCGGCGAGGAAAAACGAAACGGAGCAGCGCTTGCACTGACGATCGTTACGTGAACGTTCGTCGGGGATAAGTTGCCTCTGCAAGTAATTGAAACGCTGTTGAAAAAACGTGGAAAAGCTTCACCGGTAATGTTACATCGCATAAGAAATTCAACGCGCAAATGTGCACCTTTGAAAATTTCTACTGCCGATGTGGAATACCGTTTTTGATTGAGACTATTCGTGTCGAAATGTAACGCCGTGTATGTTGTTGCAGGTGAAAGAAATTCTGCTAAAATAGATATGGAAATACATGGTAATAGAAGATAGAATTATTACAGTACGAAAGGATGTTGAAATTAGGTGAAAGTATTCAGGACAAAATAATTGTCGAATAAATTTGACATTTGAAGTGCCATCATACGTAGTGCAGTTATTATCATTTATTCCCCGTAAAAATCCGCAAACATGTATTTTTGAATCATCAATGACTCTAGAAACGTAAGAAATTTTCACAACGAAGAAGCAGCGATTCTTTAGATCGTCCGTTTTGAGTCCTTTTGTCGTGTTGTTGGCGTTGAAAAAATTGCAAATTTTTGTAATTTCTGATGTACGATAATTCTATCCCAAGATGTTTGTCAGTTAAATGCTTCAATTTTTCTAGTTCAAAAATATTGATAATAATTGCATTGATATGCAAGTATAAATAATTTTGTGATAAAGTGCGTTTTTTTGTTTCTTTGACAAATCAGACACATAAAATACAATAGGCGTAGACTTTCGCGGCTGACTGTATATCGCATTAACCGTCGCGTTTACAGGCCAATGTTTATTCAAACCTCGTCTCGAATAGCGGCGCGGATCCGCGTTCCCGCTTTCACGGGGAAGAAACAATCCGCCATTCTCTTTTGTGCGACGAACGCGCGCGTATTTCCGCGATATGGATCGATCAGAGCGCATCAATCCCATTGCGCGGCTTCGATAAATTCCACAGATATAGAACGCTTCAAAATTACAACGATGTTTAAAATCGCACAGCTTATGGATGATAAAAATCAGAGATGATAAGGAATACTAAGAGGAATATATTATGAGTTGGCAACTAAGTGATTGCGGATTTTGTCAATACCACCTAGTGACAAAATCCGCAATCGCTTAGTTGCCAGCCCAATATTTAGGTCGAGTATCAAGAAATATACTGAGGATTTATTATATTAGCTTGTAAATCAAGTAAACATTGAACAGAGTTTGGAAGGATCCTATGTTTTCAAACGATATTATTCAATAATATTGATATTATGGTTGATATTATTAAAAATCATTATTCAACAGAATCTCATAGAATTTCGCTGGATTTGTGAATTTACAAGGCGTGCTTCCGCTACAGAAGATCGAAATAATGGCATAGCCTGCTAGTTATAGAGGATCCTTATCAGAAATTAATTGTACAGATTCATCGGAAAGGAAGTTTACTGGAACTTTTAAGGAGCTAATCCCACGGGAACAGTGACATACTTTAAAATCTTCAACTCGGTGTTCTATAATTTCCCCGAGGATACAGACGACACGGTCTCGCCCAGGCAAACGAAAAACGCACGAAGAAAAGCGAAAAATACGAAGAGAAATGTTATCCTTTCCATAAATTGTAAATCACGAGCAAATATTTATGCGCGTGAAAATTCTTCACAATCTACACTTATTTTTTGACACACTTAGAAAACCTCTTCAGTCGAATATTTCTCATTAAAAAAAAAGACGAAGAAAATTGTCGATCGTGTCAAGAACACTTTAAGGGAGCTACAAAATAACGATTTATAAAATATACAAATTCCTTTTATCCCATCTACGCTGATCTATTAAATTTTTTATTTTCACAATAAAATTTCCTCGTTCGAATATTTTTCATAGAAAATTTTCTTTCGACAATTGCTGGAAGAAATTACAAAATGATAATATTACCTACGTAGAAATCCTTTTCTCACAATCTGCACTCGTTCTTCGACACTGTTACGTTAAGATCTCTTTACTCGAATATTTCTCACAGAATACAAATGCCAGACGATCATTTTTAACGACATTTAAAGGATCTACGAAGTAGCAACGTGAAATAATTCACAGAGAAATTCTTTACAATGTGATACGTTGAAATCTTCTAACTCGAGTACTCCTTTCACGGAATCATTTTCGAACGATCACTTAAAAAGCACAAAAGTAAACGAGCTACGAAATAATTCGCCACGAAGAATCTTTTTTTTTTCTTTTTTTTCAACGTCCTAACTTGATAAAATCGTACGAACACCGAACCAAATATAATACAATGGCAAAGCGTATAATGTAAATAACAAAACCGTAGCGCGTCAAAGAAGAACAAGAAGAACAGAAAATGAGAGAAACAGCAGTAAAAAGAGGATATACTCGGCGTAATCCAACGACCAGCGTTATTCCATAAGCAGGCAGCTAGCATCGCATTGCATAAAGAGGCCACTTCCCGGTTGCGTTGCAACGTTCACTTTCTTTGTGTTTGCTCCAAGAGACGGAGCAACGTTGGAGTATCACTGGAGAACCAGCAACACGCCCAACTGGAAAAGGATAAAACAAGCAGCAAAGCTCGTACGTGTTAGTGTACGTTACGAACGAGTCCCGTGAAAGTAACAGTCGAGATGCATCTGTGGAACTTTTTCGTCTTCTTCTTCTTCGTCTTTCTTCTTCGTTGCTATTTCATGGGAATTAATTTCGTGTGGTTCTGAATTTTAAGCTAAGTTAGCCAGCTTAAGAAAATATGAATATCGTGAAATGGCTTGAATTAGATCTGCATTAGTAAAAGGGTGAACTCTTTAGGGATGAATTTGTGAAGATAACTGTTATACAAACACAGACACATCTGTTTCTACATTATATCCCTGAAAAAAAGAAATAATTATGTCCATAACATTTTACGTTTCTGTTGAGGAATATCTCGAAATTAGACACGCGTTTAAAAACCATGCTTCCAACCTAACCTTTGGTTTCCGAACGTAACATCCATCCAAAGTGACTTTATCGATCTTCAAAACGTAATACATCATTTTCTTTTCCACACCTCGGCTTCAAAAAGTTCCGCTGTAAAACACCTCTAGACCTATACTAATACATTCATCGTAGTATAAAAATTCTCAAACTTTGAGCCGTTGATACACCGACCCGTGAAACTCAATAAGACCATTGTTCACGACCCTTGAAACACAATATCGTCATCGTCGTCGTCATCCTCCAAGTATCCAAGTCCTTGTTCCACGAACAGACTTCGATCAACATTTAACCGAACTTAGCCAGCTCATCCGGCGAACGTGACCTTTTTCTGGTATTTAGGATGGATCGAGGTATTTGCAGACGTTGGAACGGTCGATCGTATTGCGCAGCCCGCGAAATCAATCTTCTACGTGTCTCTCGGAACGGTGTTAACGACGTTGATGACAGTGACGGGTATTTTATATCGTTGAACCGCCTTGGACGATGCACTTGTCATGTGTCACGTTAACTCACCTCCTTTAAAAGGAGCACACCTGGATGGACTGGATAGCGGCGAAGATAGTAGCGCGTTGATTGCGGAGCCGAAATCGTCCGGACTATTCAGCGTGATTGGAATTTTCTTTTTTATTTTTTAGCATATCGACTGCCACGAGAATTTCGTATATTTTACTCTGCAAGCTTTAACCTTTTGCTTGCCACGCACATTGTTTGAATAATTTCTCGTCGTCGCAGATTCCCAAGAATTGTCTCAAAAATTAAATCTCTAATGTACCAAATAGTGTATATTTAAAACACACATCACATTTGGAGAAAAGAGATTCGTTGTAAATAAATAAACATATTGAATAATAACTCGCGAGTTTGAAGACTTCGTGGCTTCCTGGAGGCACACGAACCGTAGATTCTTTGTATCGCAACAGAGCATTTAGTTCTTGCGAAACGTTATATCGAACTTGCGCGCTTCTTTTCTCGCAGTGTCACCTAAATCGTTCACATTACTAACATTTTCTTGGCACACGAAATTTATCTTATTTTAATCATCCCTCCCCCAAGGAAATTAGTAAAAAGTTAAACAGTAAGAAATTTAGTAAAAATTAGTAAACGATTTCGCAAATTTCTCAATAATTTTGCAAGTCACCACCGCTGAACACTGTGGCGGTGAACGTGTTCTTATGGAAATTCTACTTGCTCTAACGAACGTAATTTTACCGCCTCGCGTTGAAAGCCTCCTTACGATCAATCCATCGAGATGTAACTTTCGTCCGCGATTTCGTACAGAAAAATTCGAAAATCATCGAGTGCTGGTAATGTCATCTTAGGATCTGGATCGTCTCTGAGAACGAGCAGAATATGACACCGCTGTACAGTCATTTGTACTCAACGTTCTAGAGAACTTTCGAGAGCTCTGCGAGTTGGTTGTTTGCGAACTTTATTCCTCGGGGCTGGCTGTCGACGGGTGGTTGACTTCCGTCGAGTAGGGTTAGGCTCCAACTATGCAGTCGTTGGGTGCACTGAACTTCCCCAAGAGACTTTTGTCGTCGAGGGTGTTTTATTGGGGCGTTTGTAAAGAGATCGAGAAGGCGAGGGTTCTATTTGTTCCGCCTTTGCACTTGGGAATAAAATAGGAAGAATAAAATGGTATACGAGTAATTTGGAAAAATTAGAGGATGGTAGTCGCGTTGGTTTACGAAAACATTTCAACACATGCTGTATTGCACGCGTCGTATAAAACATCTTGAAATTTCATCGGCGCTGTAATCAACGTGATTGAAGTTTCAAACGAATCTGAAAATGTGTACGAGTGTTACGAGATATTTATCGCAAATGTATATTTGTTTTAAAGAAAAGTCACACGCGAATAGTCCTGTTAGGCGTGTTATTTTTAACAATTTGTTTGAGAGAAATTTCCAAAGAAATTAAACAAGTTTTTAAGAAAAACTTTTAACCAACGAACAGATAGGTTTCTTAATCAGAGGTGAACGAACAGGGTAAATTCAAATCTCAATTTGACAATTTTGGAAAAATTTTGGGAAAAAGATAAACTCAAAGTCGCGACGAAAATTGGTATCGCAAGAAAAAAAATATTTGTTCGCAGGATTAAAGTTCGATGAGCAACATTCGTATACCAAATCTGTAAATCAAATTAATATGTTCTAGTAGATGGATTAGGTTCAAAGCTGACGAGCGTATTGACGCGGAAATACGGTAAATCTGATGCTTCGACTGGTATTCTAATTAACGAACGGTATTTCGTAAAGAAGATAAAGGCAGTGATTAACTCTAAACAGCTGAAGCTTGAACTTAATTACATTGGATATGGTGGACTCTGATCGCTGAGCGAGTAGTTTCATTGACGTGTCGCGGTATTCCGGCCGACTAACACTCTCCTCTTCCACTTAATTTTCTCCTTTCGCTGCAACTTTTCATTCTACGATTTTTCATTCGACGTATGAGACATAAATTAACGCGATTTTACCAAATAGACGGTAAAAATGGTAGCTACTTGAACGTAATAGGAAAAAAGGAAACTAGATTTATCGGTTGAACGAAAAAATTTCTCTATATCGATTCTTTCAACGTGAAATTAACTTCCCCGATCTTCACGCGTAAACTATACTATATATTCTTTCTCTATTCCCTGTGAATTTAATTTATCGAAAATGTGCGTATATATTAAAACGAAAATACAGATGTATATAATATACAAAATAAGATCAGATAATGTTACATGAATACAGAGAAACTGTAGGATGAACGCGTAGTAACAGGAATACAGCTATATACGTGTATAAACGATTTTGAAAGCAAGTAATTTACCAAACGTTGGTATGTCACTAATTGAAACAAAATGTTGAATACACGTGACGAACGTAACGTCGTTCTCCGTTTAAACTCTATATTTACGTAATCAATTTTTTCACTTCTATTATGCGCAACTTTCAAATCTCGCAAGGAGACGACATAAATAACGGTAAATTGCCAGGTAAATTTGACCAATTAGTATTGATAAAATACATCCGTTAGAACCTGTCTCATCTATCAACTCTGCTCCCTTGCACAACAAACATACCGCGACAAACATGAAAAGAACGCATTGCTGGCGTGGAAAGAACATTATCGCACAATCTCGCTAAATCAGGAAGCCTTTCTAATTAAAATACCGAATCGCACGCCGACGAAAAAGTCGCGATCCATTATGTCCAAAAAAGAAAGTTACTTTCGCAGAATCCGACGAATTCTGTTGCAGAGAAACATTGTACACGAATGTCTCGCAGCCGTGGATCGCACGCGACTGTGGTACGCGCGGAATGCAGGAAATGTCGGAATGGTATTTCCATACAACAAGCGAGCCGATTCGCCGCGTCATGTCACGCGAACAAAGCTTGGATAAATGAACGATGACGTGAAAAAGCACGCTAATAAATAAAATGCGAGATTCCGCGAGATCCTCTGCGGCTCATCCGCAAGAAGCCTGTCTCGTTATCTTTGTGAAACCGCCGCGTAACTCGCCTAATTGCCAGCTGAATTTCTCTGGCCCGGCTACGTTCGGTTATGTCAGCTTTTTCCGATGATTAAGCCATAGTATCGTTGCCTGGTTGCAGGCTCCAGACATCTTTGTACTCTTGCTCGTTTCAGACTGGTTTCTCGTCAGATTTCCTCGTAAATTGCCGCGAGAATTTTTACGGAATGCATTTCGTTGTGTTTCTCCTTGCTTCGATGGATTATCGGTGAACGTGGTTTAGTTTATATTTGGTAGCGGCTAGACATCTGCTATGGTCGTGTAGTATGTTCTTGTACAACGTTTTTGGGAAGATAACACGCGGAAATTGTGTTTTGAAGTTGTTACTTCTTTTTTTCTTTTTTAAGGATTGTGTAATTTTTCTTCCTCTTTTTTAGAGTCGCGTCCTTATACAGACACGGTTAGATAATGCGCGCTGTTCGGTAAAACCACGTTGGTCAGCTTCAACGACGGTTAAAAAACACTACAGAGAAATCAGAAATTACGTTCAATTTGGAAGAACTCCTTCGGATCTTGAAATAAATTGCTTGGTAGATTCTTTTGCTCGAAGATATGCAATTTATTTCCAACATTTTCTATTCGGTTTCTCATGTTTAGGATTAAAGGTACAGGTTCAAAGGGAAGGAAGAGATCGTTCGAAGGAACAAAATGACGACCAGTTTTGTGAAAAGTGTGAAATTCCGTAACATGTCTCGGTTATTCAACGCGAAGCCGGCGTACTTATCTTACAGAACGACAGATACGTCGTATATCCTTGCTCCTCGTACGCGACGACGAGCGAAACGAAAGCGCGCAAGGTGTTGCCTTTCACAATACGTTCGCCACGTTGAAACGAGCCAACACCTTTGCTCTGATACGCAGATACCTTGTTTATGAACTAACCTACTGTTTGTGTCTTTCTCTGCCTGTCTGTCTGTCTCGTTCTCTATTCTTCTACGTGTGCGTGTACTATCTTGCATTCGATATGCTCGGCACGAAAATGTGTATTACGATGCACTTCGATTTGAATGAAGCCTCGCTGCGTTTGCGAGTACGATCGGTGGTGTTGCCTTCAGAGACGTGCTGTAATTTTCAGTTGTAATGGAACGCACCTCGAGGACGTCCGCTTTTCTTTTTCTTTTTTTACTGAAATTTTGTACCAGAGCGTTTTCTAATCAGCGTTTGCAACTCGTACTTTACTTCAGAGACGCTTTTACCTCATTCTGGCAATGTCACCTGGCGAACAAGTAGAACAGGTAGCGAGTATAGTAAATATTCTGAAAATAATAAATAACAGATATATGAGACATTCAAGAAGGACTAGAAGATATTTTAGAAAAAAAAGTAACTCACAGAAAATATAGCAAATATTCTCATTCGCGTTGTAAACATTTCATAACCAATTATTTTCAATTGCAACGCGCCATTGCATAGCAAATAATCCGAGAGAAGAAAATACAAGCAGCAGATGTATGAAAGATTGCAAAGAGCCAGTAAACACGCAATATAGAAATTATTCTAAAAAGTAACACACGGCAAATGTAAAGAATGTTCTCGTATTGTTCTGATAGCGACGAAATAGCCAATATCCTCGTTCGTATCGCAAATTGTACATAATATTCGATTATCTTAAACGCAGAGTGTGTGTGTGAATCCCTCTAATCGTATTAACATCGTCTCGTCACTTTCTCTCCATATAACAATACAACGCGATGAAAATGATAACCGAAACTGATGGCGAATGACAGAAGTCAAGAGCAGTAAGAAGACTACGAGTTCGAAGGACAGACGTCGATGACGAATCTGCTTTAACATGCAACGGGAGATTCTGTCGCAATTGCCTTGTGTTGATTACGCAACACTGCAAGCAGGATATTAGCCTACGTGCTTCGAAGCGCTGGATAGAAGAGAAGAGAGGCCATGGAAGAAGAAAGGCCACAGTAGAATAGGCCAGTCACTCGACGGCCTTTCATTTTTCCATCTGAAAGTTCTCCTCTTCGACTCTCGTTTCATGGCTTGTATCGTGTTTCGTTTAAACGATATTTTCCTCTGTGCTTACGTAGCCCAGCGGAAACTCGTACGGGGGAAAAAAACGTATTTTCCGCTAAACCCACGCTGGGACCACGTTTCTTCGTTAATCCGGTGGAGAATTCGCCGGGCGAAAAATTTCACATGTACCTCGGAGTGATATTTAGCGTCTTGGGACTGAACTCGTTTTCGTTAGTTTCTCGTTGGGACAAAATTTGTGAAAACGTTGAGAAAAAGTATTAATTATTCTTCCGTTTTTCAAATACGTTTATTCGATGTATATGTGATTTTGTGCTTATGAATAAAATGCTTTGAAATATTTCAGACGAACGATATAGATATGGAAATACATACGCGCGACGAACGATGCCACAAAATGATTTATATCCGCTGGAAATGCTATTTCTCTCGCTGTAGGCCATGGATTATTCTCAGCGATATCTCTTTTTGCGGCTTTCCTCTCGGTTTATTTTCTAACGAGCCTTGAATTTTATAAACAAACGTTAAACCGTCCTAACATTTATACAGTATTCCTCGGACGATAGATTTATATCTTTACATACTTGCGTGCCATCTTTCTGTCTACTTTACCACAGCAAATTGGTAATAAAAAAATCAGAATACGTACAATCCGAACCTCGAGAATTATGAAAAATAGTACGAGAATTTCTTTCAATTAAAGAAATGTTTATACAAATGTTTATCTAAAATCTATCAAAAATTGAAATCTAAATCTATCGAGAAGTCAAACCTATGCTATTACGTTGTGATAGATCTACGAAAAGGAAGCGTGTAATCGTTGCGAATGAATTGATCTCGATCAAATCACCAATCACTTTCGATCATTTGTTCTCCCTGAAGCAGATTAAGCTTCCTCATCATCCATCGATATCGTGTGAAAAATTTCAATAGCTTGAAAACGATGATTATCAATAATTAGCCGATCCCAACGTAGAGCATCTCTTACGACTCTCCTCGTGTTCTTGCTCGGGCTTTTCCTCGTCAAAATTCAGCCGATCCGTATTTTCCAATCAGAGGACACATCATACCTGTTTAGACGGAAGTCCAATAATCGCGCCACGTGAATGACGTTCACGAACAATGTATGTGCGCGATTATTCTCGCAGCATGCATATGCAGGCGAATGTTACGTAATATTTTCGCTTGGCAAAGGCCGATAGCGCTACGAGGCTTCGGTTAAATCGATAATCGAATGAATATAATACGTAAGATTTTTTTTACCTATTGTATAGTTGGCCGGCAAACGTAGGAGATGCCTTTTACTACCGAAGTGTACGTTGCGCACGTGTAAAACGAAAAATCGTATTCCGTGCGAGAAACCATAAAACCGTAAATCAAATAAATGGTGAGGAAGAAATCAAAGAGATAAAAGAAAATGAAAGAAATAAAAATGATACGAAGCAAGAATAAGAGTAACAAATAATACAAAATGGGCCATAGTGTGTGGAACGTAGCGTTCCAACGAGTACAATATTTATTTCAGATCGTATTTGTTAATGATCCACATAATCGCGAATCTTTTTCGCTCTAATCTTCTTTGTAGTTGCTATTCGTGTCCCATCTGGCCTATGTGATTCGTATTTATTGCAAAAGTGCGACACAAATAGAAGTATCTGACACACGCAAGATACAATACGTACAAAAACGTAACAATATCGTTATGAATTTCTCAATAATAATCGACATTCCAGCAGTTGCACTTACTTCTGCAGATCGCCGCTTCTTGAAATTTCTCCGTTCGCGACCCAATTTTCCTGTGAAAAATTTCACGCAACCCCGGTTTTATATACGTAAAAAGGTACATCAATATAAATATGCAAATTTGACTTTGCATTATTATTTACATTATAACGAAGTTAATCGATATTTTCGATATTGCAATCGTCAATGACGAAAACATCGTTTTCCGATAGATATAGTGGTATAAAATGTCCATTGACCATTTTAGAAATCATTGAAAATTCCGTGCCAGTCGCAAACAAAAATCCATTTAGATCATTTTTCAAAAACCTGAGCTTTTATGTTTACGTCGATTAATAACTTGCCGAATTCTTCCTGATCCTTCGATGACAGATGATTAACATTTTTCATTTCACTAATGTGTGTGCGTGTGTATGTGTGGCAGTAGCAAGAATTCTCACAAGACCATAGCTTAAGAAACCCTGCTACAGGTGAAAGAATATATGTAGAAATAAAACCTCGTGTTTCGGTAATATCACAGTAGGTATTTTCTTCGCTGTTCGCGAGTTCTTCGAGAATTTTCATGTTTCCAGCCGGGTGCTGTACTCGGAAGAATGTTTTCCACGACCGAGTGAAAAAGGCCTGTTATCGAAGGCGAGCGAGAAAAAATTGGTTTTCGTCACGCTATGATTTCACATGTTTCACTTTGACACTGCTACCAAGAATTCCAGCGACTCGTCGAAGCGATTAAATCGCCTGCGGTTTTAATCTCCGAGAAATTGTTTCCGGATGTTCTTCTTGTTGGCGTGTCGCGATATTTTCGTTCCTAATACTTCTTGTATTAATATATTAATCTCGTGTAAATATTTATTCGATAGATATCGTACGTGATATCGTTGTTTCAAAAGTTGAGATTAAAATATTCCATTTCGAGATGGGCAATTCGTTTTAGATATAGCAATTTTGCCACTGTACTATCGTATGTATATGCTAAGATATTATATCGTAATACTACGGCGAGACAGTAACATAATGCGCTGCTATGTCAGGCACAAAAGGATTTACAAAGTGTAAGTACATGAGCGTGTGTAATCTGTAAGCTGGTCGATATTATGGAAAGTTAAAGTAAAGGTAAAAGGATTACTTTTTCTCGTAGCAAGGTTCCGAGCAGTCAAAGTGCAGTTCATTTCACGTACGTAGCACAGAACCCCTAAGAATCTTTTTACTTTTCGCTGTTAGCAATTAGATACGTAAAATTTCAAATAAATTATTCCAAATAAAATTAAAATAAAATTTCTAATTTACCTTTAGTCAATTTTTGATACATCTTCCAATTCATTTTCGCGTCATAATTTTTTAATAAATTTCTTCCTTTTGTAAGTTCGTAATTTTGTAATTTCTCTCCGATGAAAAAAGAAGATAACGAGTATGAAATTCGATAAGAAAAATTCTATCGACCTAAGATCGCTTAATATTATTTAAAAAGTTCTCTAATAATATTAGTATCCCATTTCGTTGCGACGCCTTTTTTTTTTTTTAAATTCGAAGTAGAAAATAATTAAAAATAGAACAGACCGTGATCATGAATATACTTCTACATAGAGAACAGCATCGAGTTTGCATTTTATCGCGCGTACAGAATGTTTAATGGCTCGTTTCCATTACCAACGATGATAACGGAATCAACAAGGTCGGTAATTAACGAGAGATCGTGGTAAAGAATACGTTTACGTATTTAACTCTTCACAATGAATTTCAACGTTGAAATTCTCGATTGCTCGGCGCGGCTTAATTCTTCTTTATAAAAGAAGCAGAGAAAAAAATCGATATAATCCACGCATTAGCATTAATTTTCATGTCGCTATGAACGAATGTAACGAGTCTTATTACGCAATTGATACGGCCTCTAGATTCTTCGAATCGATATAATATCCGGTCAATAAGTGACGTCCGTTCTAACAAACTCGTGTTTAAATCTGCGAGAATGCTGCAATATTTGATTACAGACGAGCAACAAGCTCGTAAATCTTACAGTTTCGCTGGTTACGTAATTTAAATCTCAAATTGTCCGTAGAATCAGTGGGATATTTTTGCAAATTTTTGCGTAACGATTGCTCCTTCCGTTTTTAAAAATAGACTCGTCTTAAGTAGATCGTCGATCTAACGTTCTCGAATTGATGGTAAATAATTTCGTAGCAACTTCGGAAGCAACGGAAGCGAGTCGCAGTTGTTTTTACGCTCGAAGTTTCGCAATAAACACATTCTCTGCGCTTGACATAGAATTCGCTAAAATTGTTGCGAGGTCTTTAACGTTTAAAGGAAGATACGAAAACGGAAATTCGAAGGGAATAGATTAAAGAAACAGGAAGAAGGAAATAAAGGGGAAACGGGAGGGGTGAGGGGACAAAGAACGGGAGAGAAATCACGGAAATAAATATAAAGATACTGTTAGAGTGTCGGTTGAATTAAAAGGAATTGTTTTATTCTTCCTTGTATTTAATGTTTCCTAATAATTACGAATCTTCCTTTAGAATCTTCACGTTCGTGAAATTCTCTTAAATACTCGTCATTCGAAAGGAAAATAAGGGAAAAGAAATCAACGGATAAGATGTATAAAAAGAAACAAAAGGGAGATATGAAGCAGAATAAACCAAAGAGAAACAACGCAAAAATATAACAATTACAAATGTGTTATATTTCCATAAATATTTCGAGTATTCTTTTAGTATTAAAAATTCGACAAAAGGTACAAGATACCTTCCATGCAAATTCTGTTCCTGCTGAATTTCCTCAGATTTTCCTAAAAATATCGCAGGATAAAATATCGAAATATAAAGGTAAAGGAAAACATCGACGTAAAAAAGGAAAAAGAAATCAAAAGGAGAAAGATCGAAGACAGAGAACGAAGGAGAAAACAAACGGAATGAAATAAGAAGCTAACGCGACACGACGTCGCCACGTTCGCTTAAGAAAAGAGCAAAGAATCGAATCAATCTGTCGACATGCAAAAATCAATGTCGAAGAGTCGCCGACTGAATGGGAATCGATTAACAAGCCTTTTGAATAATCGTCTCGTTAGCTCGTAATCCGCTCGTACATAATGCGAAGGATCGTTCGCAACGCATAAAGCAACGGGGTAGCTGCACGTTCTCTTACGTTTATCAAGTCCGCTCGCATTCACGAGATAAACGATTGATCACGAATACGTGCAGAAAATAACGATGTAAATAACATGTTGCAGGCACGATGTGTCATTTTAACTGTGCCGGAAACGCGTCCATTCCTGACGCATCGATTCGAGAACTTGGATCGCTCGTTTCTTTCCTTTGCATTTACGTTCCAGGCTTCTCTTTTCACGTGATACGTCTCGTGACGATTCTGGTACTTTGCATTCAAATGCAAAGCTTGGCAAATTTTTCTAAATATTCTACGGTTGGGAAGAACAGAGGAAAAGATCGAAGCAAGTGCGGAAATACGAAAGATAGAGTCGATCGTTACGAACTTGCAAGCAAGTTCGTAATGTACACCGTAGCCTAAATTCTTGGAACAGTCGAATCTCAAAGAGATTCTATAATTGAAAATGAGAGAAAAATTGAGAATAATCGTATCGGATGCTTAAAATACGTAGATAGACACGGAGTACTACGAACGAATAGAACGAATAAAATAAATCTTATTTTCAAGCAATTGTACATAATACTTTCAGTTTGGTTATAATTTTCCTTTAATAATGTGTCTACGTATTTCCAAAGGGTGCTGAATCAAGCGACGACAAATAAAGACGAACTTGTTGGAGATAGTTGGTCGTTCTAAATTGCGACTGGAAAAATTGACAATTGGAAGTCGCGATAAATATCGAGCAAACGTCCAAACGTTTCTGCATATTTTCATGGAACGATGTTAATATACAATAATTAGCAAGCACCGTTTCAGAAACGAATTTTGAACGAGCAGAATTCGAGCGATTGAGGCACTGTATCTACAAAGTAGTTCTATGTGCAGAGTTTCGAACTATGATGAAACACGTGTGTAATACGACGAAAAGCGGTCGATGATCCGCAAATAACGCACACTTGCGTCTTTTACCGTAATGTCAATGTCTATTACGAAATGACGGCTTGCGCGATAACGTTCAACTCGTGTTCAACCAGCGTTCGAGAGCGTTCCTCCTTTCAATCGTTGTATTCTCGCAGCGCGTACCATCTGTTCGATCGTTCGTATTCAAACCAGCTTGCTCGACACTGAATCGTTCTCATTTTTCTAGGAAGTTATGCTATATAAATGCAAGATATTATACCGAAGCCGTAGAATACGTAGTATACGTATGCAAGAAATTTCTACGAGAAATTATTTTGTACGTATGTAAGAAATTTCTATGGCTTTGAAAACTATCTGCCAATGTTACGAATCTTTCCGACGGATTATTATGAAAGTCGGATGAAAGAGACGATCGAAGATGTAAAATCGGATAAAATTAACGCGTATTGTATTAGGTCGAAAAGTTTCCTTCGTTTTATAAGGAAATAATGGATGCACGACATTTTTCATTTTATATTATTTTATCAAATTACGTACGATCCATTTTGTTCTATCGAGATAAAGATTACAACGTTTGACAGATTAGGTTTCATGTTTGTACGAAGATGCGTCGTTGTAAAAGACGCGTCTGTAAAAGAAAGACACTTTTCGCATAACCTAATCCATTAACGTTTTATTGGGTTGGCAGATGATTGTGGATTTTGTCAATACCACCAAATGACCAATAAATGACAAAATACCGAAAAATGACAAAATCCGCAATCACTTAGTTGCCAATCCAATAGTCACACGCTAATTGCAAGAACAACGACGAGAACTAATTTATCAACGAAAGCTGAAGGTGGTTCGTTCTGGAAATAGTATCTACCACGCGTTTATTACCATAGTAATTAAACTGCGCGACAAACGTAACGTCGAACGACGTCGTCATGGGCGTGAACGTAGATTAGGCGATAGTTATTAAAACGCGGATAAATTCACGAATATCGGCCAACCTTTATTAAAATTGAAACTGAAACATCCATTATCCTTTGTGGCATTAATTTCATGGAATATATCGAAGGAAATGCAACGTATTTAGAATACCGATTTGTTTAAGTTGAATGGAAGATTACTGCAGACCATACGAACAAATAGAATTGCATAACATCACAGGCGAACTAATATATAAAATTACAAATGTTGGTAAATTTGTTTGGAATATACGGTAGACGTGTTTAGTCTTTCGTATCTTTTGTACTTTTTATCAGAACAATACGAAAAACAATTTTGTCATTATATATATATATATATAATTTCATTGCAGGGTTAATATTTTTCCACGTAGGAAATATTAGAAAAATTAGCACCTGTAGGATGATTTTTAATAACAAAACATCGGCAACTAATTAAATCATAATCGACAAAATGGCTTGTTGACTGAACGTCGTTCATACGGCCGGCGAATTTTCCATTCACCGAACGTCCATTGATTGATATTTGACAGCGAGTTAAATCGAGTCGTGCATTGTCCAACGACCGCGCTATTTTTCGCTTTTGTCACGATGATTGCACGCTATTCAGCGCGTCGGTAAAAGAACTCCCGCCCGAGTTTGGTCTGGTGTTCCGTCTAGTGTTCTGTCTGGTGTTTCGGGATTGGGTGTTTGACGTGGTACGACACTGCCTACCGAATTGCCTCTCTATTGCAGCAATCGCAATCAATGGTTCGTAAACACATCTCAATTGCCATTTCACTTTTCCAACCATTCGAACTGTGTGTAAAACATTCTCGATTTTAAACAGAACTACATAATTCAAATATGTATCTCAGACTATCCGAAATATCTGCAATTGTATGTATTGTATTTCAAATTATTCCTCCAAAATATTTCTCGGTAGAAATGAAATACAAATATTTGGATATTATTTGGTCCGCGCTGAAACACCAACGCTATTCGTAAATTTGCCAACCGCCCTTTCTCAGAGTCGAAGTTCCTCCTTTAAATACATCGTCGAACTCAATCTCCGATGACACCATTAACACGAACAGCTTCGTTAATTGGCTGCTGATTACATCATGCAACAGGCACAAACCACCGCATACACGCTTTCAATCACGGTTAATTGTATCGAAACGCCTGCTCCGTGTTGCTGTGATTTTCAGAAGTTTGTCGTGCCACACACTTTGATTATATCGTGTTGCGTCTTCCTCTTGCACAAAGCATCGATCGCGAATGATAATACGGGCGCGTTAATTTCTGCGAATAATGGTAAAATACAGATATTGGAAGCGCCGCGTTACAAAAATGTTTCGCAATAATTGAAATACGATGGTTCGTGAAAGTATATCGAGTCGCCTACCTGTAAGAAACAGTCAATTCGTTTTGAAATTTCATTTGTAGGAGAATGAGATTCGACTGTTGTGATTACGTTTTGGTGAAATTTGAGACAAATCGTGAAATGTGTACGGAAGTTGCAAGATATTAATTGCAAAATATGGAGTAATTAATTTAGTAAAAAATTAGTATACAGCATGAGTAACCATTTTAAGAGCACATAATAGAGCTTATTACTTATGTTTATTAATATTACTTTATTTAAATATATATATCGATAAATATAATTTGACTAATTCTATATGGATGCATCAAATATCTCGTAGTTTCTATGTACAGTTTGAAATTTGTTCCAAACTTTATACAAGTAGCTTGTTCTTCTCGAAATAAAATCCTTGATCAAAAGCTTTCCCTCTATAAACTATCTACAGTTATTAGTCAATTCGATCGAAAAAATTCTCAAAGTCTAAAGAAACCTGCTCTCTGTGAATCGTGTTTAACATTCTTGCGCGTGTATCGATCGTTAAAATATCGATCGTGCGTGTACAAATGGCCAGATGACGATACGTGTGTCGTAAAATCAATGAAATCGACGTTCCTTTCTTTTCGTGTGTCTGTCAGCGTCGCGTGATTGCTTGGTCGCGCGATCGGTAAGTCACGAGCATCGTGTCGAACACAGAGAAGAGAATCGAATGTTTTACACAGTTCACAACTGGGAAGCAGAATTCGTGCGTTTACGATCTTAAGTTTTTTTACTGTACGTTGCAATCTCCAGCTTCGTAGCATAATTTCGAAATATTATTATTTTGTATTATTAGATTTTGTACATTAACGATCGACAAAGGCTGTGTAATACTAGAAGAAGTAAATTTTCAGTATAAGATAATTGTTCTTTCTTGATTTAATTACTAAGAAGAATCGTCGATATTCATTGATGTAGATCCAATGTAGGTGATGACGTACTACGCATTCGATTTCACGATCATGAATGGTACCAGTCATTGTATACACGCAGAATGATCAATAAATTTATTCGCTAAATACGCGCCAGGAATAAAGATGCAACGACAGCGAGACACATACAGGTGTAACGGAAAAGCCAACGACTAAAGTGAGAGACTCAAAAGCTACAAAGAACTGTGTCGCATTAGCGAAGGAAGCATCTCCGAGCGAATCAAGTATCCTTTCCTACTTTTACTACAAATAATATTCTCAGTAGTTACGTATTTTCGCTATTTGTTTATTTTATTCTGACGCTTTCCGATTATTTATCGATCCCGAAAAAATATTATCTGCAAGTATAAAAACAGAAATATTTAAGGTAGATTGAAAATTCGTAGCTACGTAAATTCACAAACGTATTTTCACGCTCCACTGTACGATATTCGAAGGGAAATTCACTTCGCTGAAGCCTACGTTTCTTTGTCATTTTTCTTCGTATAATATTTCGCTCTTTCAATTTCCTGTACGTAACCAACGTTCATGGTTCGCCAGTTCATTTACTCGAAGAACATATGCACGTTACAAAATGATGGGTAAAATATTCGATAAAAATAAAAAAAAAAAAAGAAGAACGGAAGAGAGAAAAGCGAATATAGAAATAAAGAAGAAAGAAAAAAGATACTAACGTGAGCGGGGCAACCACTTGTGGATTTCGACCTAGATTCGCGTATGATCGTTTCAAGGTGTTAGGAATGGATGCTCGAGACTGGCCTATTTGCATGACCAGCCACGAACTTCACCAACGAAGCCAGCAAAAGGTGGTTCGCCTATGGCCTCGAGAAGGTCGCCGTGATTTCTCTGCGTCGTCGCTGGTACCTTCGAGGTTTCACCCTCTATCTACATCCAATCCTTTACAATCTCTCTGCCTTCCTCGCGATCCTTTCTTCTTCACTCTCCACGTACGATTTACATACGTACGAGAAAATCTTTTCGCTTCAGATTGCGATAGAACAAATCTTATATCCCGTGTGAAAATTTATTTTCTACTAAAAATTCATTTTTCTAGAAAAATTTACAATTAAATGGAAAGCTCGAACAAGGTCCTAAAGCACACTTGACGCATCTTAGGAAAAACGGTCTCTAATTTCGCTACTTTGATCTTTGAATTCTTTACATTTCCATCTCACTTTCGTTTCAAACGAAAAGACACGTTTAAGTATGTTTGAAAATGTTTTTGAAAATCGTGGAGAAATCACGCATATCGGTAACGACCATTCTTTCTTACGTTTAGTTGCATTTAGTTGTTTTAAATTCTTCGCAGAAAATAATGAACAATTGTGGTTTTATATCACGTAACGTTTATTAATCGTTGGTATACGAAACGGGGCCTTCTCGTGTTTCGTCGTCGCAAAATTGGCAAGCGTCGCGATGCTCTGACGCCATATAATCGTTCGTCTAACGATCGGTTACTTTGCACGTGTGGCGTCTCAGTGACAGTGTTGTCTCGCGGATTGCGTAGGTCTCATCGGCTGATCGTTCGCTTTTTATCTCCATTTTTTTAGAATTTATTGTAATAAGATTAAGAAATTTTAATTTACTGTATCCAAATCTTCACATCGGATGTTTCATAATTGACGGTAGAGCCATAACAGTAATCACGTTCGCTCGTCTCCTTCTCTCCGACCTGCTGATATTTTTAATTTAATAATGTCTGATTGATACCAATCTGTCTTTATCTGCTTCCAATTATGAATCGAATTAGAAATTGGTAGATGGCGATTTTTTCGTGAAATACTGGTCCTCTGTATTACTTTTTTCTTTTTTTCCTTTTTTTTTTTTTTTAGTAATAAATCCGTGTTATAAAAGCAATCCCGTTATTATTGGACCGATATTGGGTCAAAGCTTGTCCGATAAAAAAAAGGTAGAAAAATTCTGACGCTTATTGCTACATATTTCGTTATCTTTATCGTATTTTGGTATGTTTATCCTTCTCAATCGTCGAATCATTTTTATTCTTACGGAGTCTATTGCATTCTTTCTACGACGAAACAAACGAAACATTAAATGTCACTGAATAATTTATTCAAGTTATGAACTGCGAAAAATTCGAACGAAAGAGAAAGGGAGCATAAGTGAGGATGTAAATGAGCGTCTAATTTTAAAATCTGACCTATTAGTACGCTGAACGATATTTGCTTTCGATCGACCGACGTTACTTTTCACGAACAAACACGCTGCTCGGCATAAATATGCTGGAAACGTAATTGCCCGGCGGTGGTTATTAATGCGGTCAGTCGAGAACGTTTTCCAGTTTAGTTAACGCCACGATCTTATAAGAGAACAAATATTTTCAATATTATCTCACCCACAGAAAATGAAATGTTAACGATGCCTTGTACGCGTGAATTTACTTTAAAATGTGATGGAAGCTGGTCTTCCAAATACAACAGTAATTAAAGCGATATATCGTTTTAGTTCCCTTGTTTACGAATAATTAACATTTTTCTTCCCGATTAAAATCGTACCTTCAATTTCCATATTCTATATAATGAAATTATGTATGTTGAAATGAATAAAGTTAAATAGAATTTAAATTAAACGAGAATAGGAAATATTTTGTAGCAAAAAAAAAAAAGAAAGAACAATAATTGATCTGCGATTAAATTAAATATTCGGTCTTAAATAAAGAATCTTCCAAAGAATTTCTTTAAAAAGTTTCAAGTCGAGTTATCATTAACGAGGGTCAGTAGCATTAAAAATTTACGGGTAGACTTATTTGAGATGTAGACGGTACATGATTCACCTGCTTCTGAAACGCTTGATGAAGATCAATGACCAGTGACGTCAGTATTACTGACCACGTGCACTGGATCATGTATGCAAATACCGTACGCATATCGTGAAGCCAGGATTATTCGTACGCGATTTGCATGCATGGTTCGACTAGAGAAAGTAAGAAGACCAGACAGGTTCAAGGATTAAACCGAAACTTGTACGTTGAACTTTGACGCGATTGAAATACGAATACTTCTTCTAATCTCAATAGTTTTACGTTTTGCAGATCGTACATCTTTCGTGTATCTGAATCTCGCATAAGCTTGTATTTAATCACTAGTTCTAAAGATGAAATTAATTTCTCGTATCCATCGATCAAAATTAATTTCATCTTTATTATTATCTGTAATTGAATATGTTGATTTTTATGTATCCTATATATGTACAATATATGTATGTACATAGAACTCTCTAAATGATCTGAAAAATAATTTTCTATGTCCACCATAAAATTATATGTTATATATTATAAAATTCCATGTTCCATAAAATTATTTTCCATATCCATCGATTAAAATTATTTTTCAGGTCGTTTAAAGAATTTGATGTACATACACGTATAGTACATATATAGCATATATAGAAAACAACATATTCAATTTGCATTGCACGTGTAAAATTAAGTTGGAATAGAAATTCCTCTACGAAAGAAGAAAACGCGCTTTGTCTGTTCTTATTTCACAGGATAGTAATGATATGATAAAACGTTGCAAATAAAATCAGATATTGAAAGTAAATATATTTTGACAAAAAATAAATAAACTGATAATTTACATTTTCTACGCTCTGCTTGAAAGATTGAACATGTTGCCGTCTTCCTGACGTCGTTTTTCTCAGGGCATAATCATTTCACCAGCACGGCTTCGCGTCGATTCTTCTTCTTCTTCTTCTGTCTCTCTCTCTCTCTCTCTCTCTCTCTCTCTCTCTCTCTCTCTCTCTCTCTCTCTCTCTCTCTCTCTCTCTCGTTTCTATTGTGTTGCTCGATTCTTACGTCAGAGAAGCAAGAGAATGTGTAGGAGCAACGCTAAGGTGCGGTAGATTATTTCCGTGGCCACGGTCCGGTTAACCCTTTGAACAGGGCGAAATTAATTCGCCGGGAACGAGAAAAAATTTTCATCGCTGAAAATATTGCCATCTTTTTACTATCTATTCGTGCTACACCTCTTATAAAAAAAATACTTATAAATCTCAGAAAAAAAAATCGCATTACTTATCAAAGATGCATTCTTCCGTTTTCTTCTGAAATCATAGAAAAGCGAAAATCGAGAAATAAAAAATACTTCAATGCAAACACACTGCAGAAAACATTACGCACCCACAAATTCTCTAACCATTCATAACGAATTCATCAAACCTTACAACACCTCTAATCCTAACCTAACCTAACCTAACCTAACCTAACCTAACCTAACCTAACCTAACCTAACCTAACCTAACCTAACCTAACATAACCTAACCTAACCTAGCCTAACCTAACCAAACCTAACCTAATTTAACTTAACTTAAGCTAAGCTAAGCTAAGCTAACCTAACCTAATCTCGTTAACAACGTTACACTATTTATCGATTCCTCCAGCATCCTCTCCATCTCCTTTTACGACGAAGCTCAACGGAGAGGATCATGGCTCTCACGGAGAGAAGTTAATCATTGTTTCATGTAACGAGCGATCGTTAGAGCGGACTACGGGGAAACTTGAGGTTATTATTCCGATATCGGAAAAGTTGATTGCGTGTGCGTGCATTGTCGGCGACTGCGGCTGCCTCAGAGTTTCACTGACGAGAGTTTCGCGGTTCGCGGATCGAGGAAACGACGAGATGGCATTCCTCCTCGCCGTTGTAATATGTCGGCTTACCGCGTTACACTGAATCACACTCGGCCACCGCTTTCACGAGAGACGTCGTATAGAAAGGGTACCAGGGAAACGCGACGCGCTTCTGGAATGCGTGTCGGTCGTTGCTTAAAGGGGTCGGTTCCGAGTGTAACGCGGCGAGAAAATTCTTCTTCAAGTTGTATCGATGCGACGACCAGACGTGTACTGGATCTTTAATCGACCGTCTGTCTTGGAAAAGTTTTAGTTTCAGTGTGAGAAATTCTGCAATTTATCACTATTAGGCCATGTCTTTCGCTTTTCATTACAAGCTTCGTTGCTGGAAGAATACTTGTTCTGTACTTGCTCTTCTTATTCGTTTTCTCTTATTTAATACCATGCGATTCGATCAATTCGTTCTCGCAATTCTGAATTTTTAACTCGCGTATTTCTTTGTTGTTTGGGACTGTTCGATCGTTGCTCGAATTCTTCTGTCTCGTTCGAGCAAGTCAATTCAATTAGGAAATTGTTTCCCGTGCTATTTTAATGGCAAATTGTATTGTATACTTTGATCTTTAGTCGAGACCAGTTAGAAGAGGATTTTAATGTGAGAAATTCTGTGATTCCGTTAGCTCGTGTCTTCTCTCGTTGTTTAATTACTGGTTTCCTAATTCACGTGTAAAACGTTTTTCTTTGACTTTAACGACGGTCTAGCTACTTGCGTTTGTTGAATTCTGTATCATTTTAATACACTTGTTTATTCCATTATCGAGTTTTTCTGAATATTTGTGTTACACGTGAGCAATTCCCGCAAGTAATCTTTTTAATTTATCAAATCATCCCTTTTGTTTTCTCCTCCTCTTTTTTCTATTCTATTGTTCCACTAATCCTTCTATTCAATAGCCAATTTTTTAAAATACTTGTATTGTCACGAAGTGATCTAATATTTTTTATCCTGAGCTTGTGTATAATCGATAACATCTGTCACAATATTATCTTATTACATAGTATATATAATTAACTTTTTATTGTAAAAATCAAATCTAAAATCTATCATTTATCTACTGCTTACTTAATCATAAACGAATAATCGCATATCGCTTCGAACAGATGATAAAAATTCTTTCCTGGAATTAATTTTGCGTCAGAAATGTCAATTTAGTTTCGAGTATTATATTTTCCTCGTCAACTACATATATAGCAAAAATTGCTCTTTAAAACTTTCGATATTTCTCAACTCAAGTTCTACGAAACAACATTTGCCCAAGCGTGTAATTCCTCCTTTTAGGACTTTTAGTTTTTCAAATGTCCTTCACCTTCATTTTTAAAGCTCTTTCTGGGTGCTTCTTTCTTTCCTCTTCTGTTTATTGCAATTTCTCTGTAACGGGAAGAACTTGCTCTTCGCATCACCGAGAATATACTTATTTATACGTTTCTTGCTCATACACACGAAATGGATTTAGCAATTTTCTCCAATAAGACTCTTATAGCTGGTATGCCATTATATTTCGTGGAAGTCGTAAAATACGCGATGGAATGTTGGTGGAGTTGCGTGAAAGTACTTTACTAAATTTATTACACGACATTTGGACACAAGAATCTCGAAATACTTTGTGAATATTTTCATCGTGAATATTATATCGATGAATAGGTGTTTTTATTGGATAATCGTGTCGATAGCGTCATAAATATAAATATAAAAGTATAAAGTACTGTTATATCGCCCAAAAGATGCGTGCAACTTAAGATTCGCGACCTACGTTACAGATTGAAGCTTTTTTTAAAAACGAAAGGTGTTCTAATACTTTTCAATCGGAATATATATATAAATTCGAAAGAAGAGAGTAATATCTTTAGTCAATTTTAAACTCCTAATGTGATTTAGCCAACAGTCCAGTTCACCGAACCAACAAAAATATTAGTTGCTGATATTTTTTCCAAGGGAAATCACTGTGACGTACGCAAAAAGCAAAGCGTTAAAACACTTCCACCCACGAAACCCATTAAACCCACGCTAGGAATCCAATCGTATTGACACGCATTCTCGAAACGCAACGTCTCTCTTCCATATGCTTTCTCCTAATTATTACGCAAATGAAATGCTAAATGCTTCCTCGTAATCTAGGGGAGGAATCTCTAATTAACTTAAATTTAATTAATCGAATTAAAAGAAAGTTTCAAATTGCTAGATAATTTGTTTCTGTACACGGAGATCTTAGTAACTTTTCTGTTATGTATTTTCCATTATATCGTTATTAGTCGCTTGTTCTGCAGTAGGTACATATTTTATATTTATTCGCTGCTTCTGTTTTGTAAAATCATATTTAAACTACTAGCATTTAATGAAGATCAGCTTCTTTCGATTCTTTTAGACAATAAAAGTTCCATTTTACGCAAAAATTGGAAACAACTTCTGCTATCGATATATTTAAACTTTGCATTGCCCACTATTGTATATCACACGATAAATGATTGTTACTGACACCATGAAAAGTATTTATATGGACTGCGGATTTTCACGCAATTACGAGAAATTTTGAGATACGGAAATGCATAGAGCGCGCGTGATATCCGAAAAGCGTAGTACTCTTCGACGCATGGTGCTCGCTCCTTGTAACATTTAATAGATTAGTCGAATTTTTGCCAAGCTCCTGCTCTCTCAACGCTAGGAACTATCGAAATAATCAAAACGATCAGCACCAATAATTCTTCGTAGAAATTTCATAGGTTCGCGACAGTACATTTTTCGAAATTCGAATGACTCTTCGAAAGATCTTGCTCGTCTTACAAAATTTTGTATATAAAACATATTCCTGTCCCCTGCTCTTTAATTTCTTCTATACGAGTTTTATACGTTAACCGTTGACGGTTCTACCATCTGTCTATAAAAATACAAATTTCCATAAGTAGCCTTGGTGTACTCATACGCAGGTTCCAATCTTGAACGTTCTCTTTTCTTCGCGCGGCTGTGTATTTCTGGCAACCGACAACGAAAAACTCGTCGCTCGACTCAACGAAGAATGAATCAACCACGGAATGAATTGCTCGCTACGCAGAAGAAAATAGAACGTCGATAGGAGAAGGAAAGGAGATCGCGTGTTTCCTGCTTGTTTCGCTCGCATTCCGCATTTCCTCGCAGGGTTCTGTTCGGTTGGCCCGCGATTCCGTTTCCCGCGGCGAGGAATTACGTATCCCGGATGCGCGCGATCGCGAAATCGAAACTTGGTCGGAGCGCGCGTTGCGCTGCGCTCGCAAGAGCCTCGCGCTGACTGATGCCGGGTGCAACGACCCCGCTACCGTGAAACTGGGACATCCTCGGCTGTTCCACGACGTCGTCTTCGCCATCGTACTACAACGACGACCCCGTTTTCCAGTTACGCCGGTCGAGCACCGTAGTCGTCGACCACGCGGCCAACCAACGCGTTTCGATTTTCGCGCTCCCTTTCACGATCCTCTTCCGCGATCTTGCTGTTCAAAGTCTCGTAGCCTTCCACTCGCCTGTTGCGTTTAGACAACGAGAGATTCGCAGGAAATTCGAGATTCGGATTTCCCGGTCGGATCGAGAACGAAGAACGTGATGGAAATTGTGAGAAAGGGGTTGTTACAACGACGCTCGTGTCCCTGTGTGTGAAACACAGACACACAGTGAAACAGAACGTTTCGAAGTAGCACACTTTTTGGACTGATAAACACAATTGCGTGTCGCGCACTAATAGGCACAAATACGATAATACTTTATAATGCAGTTACACGCGTACTACTTTTCTTGTTTATCTTCATCACGTTTCGTTTGAATATTTCGCTGGAAGATGGAAAATCGTAGTGTCGCAGTGTCAACCGCTCGTCTTAGGATTCCTTTTATGAGAAATATGAAAGTATTTGTTGCCTAGAAGATATGGAAATAATATTTGTTACTCTTGTGGCTACTTTCGATTTTCCGAATCTCGAAGGAGATTTGAAAACATTTTAATAATGAAAAAATTATAATAATGCTTCGCGGTATCGATAGCAGATTTTCACATATCGCTAATTGTCGATCGGGAAGCGAATTATTTTCAATTACTCGCGAGTATGATTTATGTAACATGTGGTGAAATTAGCGTCTATTTTACCAATATCTCGGATCTGTCGCATATCATTCTTCAATTACGATAATCGAGACGAAACTTGGATAACTCGATGAACTTTTGAAAAGCTTGAAAGTGAACTGGCATCGAGTCGGAGTTTGATCATTTTGTTGTAGAAACGAAGGGACGGGCCAAGGTATTGATTAAATTTGCCAATTATGGAAATCGGTATTGCGAATATTGAACTGACATTACGATGACGTAGATAACGTGCCTGTTATCCAAATGTCAGAATTCAGTCGTTGAAATGTACAATTAGTATAAATAGTTGAACGTGTTGATTCAGTGATTCAGCTCAATGGTGTAACTTACTTCCACGCAACTTTCCTTCAATTTTTCATGCATTTCTCCGGCACACTTTTCCCCTGAATCTGGTTCCACGCACCTTGCCCTGTTCGTCTTTCGAAGAAACTTTTCATCGAACTCGAGTATCCGAAGCAACCGTTGTACAAAATCATTGTAAATAACATTCCTCTTCGATGCCGATATGCCAACGTCAAAAGCAAAGTACGTGAAGCTTCGCGAACGAGATCTAAAGCGAAAGAAGTGAAATAAGACGAACATGGTCAGCCCTGACATTCTTACATCTACTTAATAGCTACAGAACCGAATGTTTTCTGGATTAAATCGAAAGAATATTGTTTCATCAATTATTAATCGCGGAACACAAATGTTCGCTATATAATTCGCTATAATTTAAGCTGGATCTGATCAAAGACAAATGATAAATTGATCGTTTGCTTGTTTAATATTGAATTATAATAATATTATAATATATTAATATTGAAATATAAGATACGGAAAGGTTAAAGTAATACATCGTATAATCATAACGAAACAATTAATATTTCTTTGATAACCGATAAAGCTACATAATTCAGCAGACGATATCGGTCGTACGTATCAACCCAATAATTTATGAAGATATAGAACGAGAAATAAACGAGATAAATTTAGTAGATAATATTGGTCGTAAACAACGACCTAATAACTCAAGAGAAAACAGATGAGAAATAAACGAAAAGAAAGGGGCGACGACTGGAATTAAGGTTCGAGATCGAACCGCGTGGTCACACGCGGTTTTTACCATTTTATCGAGCTGCTGTGGTCGCGGTTAATGCACTTTGCTCTTTCATATTACTTTGTTCATTTCGATGCTGACGCAATCAACTGCCGCTACGTAGGATTTCGCATATATACGCCGCATAACGATAGTTCGCAAGGTAATTAGTGTGAATCTGCTTCCTTCTCTTACGTTACCGTGATAACTTCGAATTTAATTAATGTAATTAAGATCGTCTCTGTCAGGGACCTCGTTGTTCTCATTTTCCCCTCCTCCTCCTCCTGCTCCTCCTCTATTTTTCTTCGCTTCCTTTTTTTCTTTTCTTTTTTTTTCTTTTTTTGTCTGTTCTTAGCGGTTCGTGAAATCGCTTTACAAACCAAATTTTCACGGATGGATTGTGAAAAGAGTTTCATGATTCCGTTTACACCGGTTTCTTTGTAATTCCTCGTAATTAATAATTACGCATTAGGATTAATTGTTCTGATATTTGTACGACGTGGATGTACTTGTCGAAGCGTACATTTGTTTGTTAAACGTAGATACCGCGAAATTGAATATTTTCATTTTTTGAAAGGGGCGATTGAGAAAATATGAAACTGAAATCTTACGTCCTACAGAAATGTGAATTATTGTATAGAAATCTATATATATATATATTATATTTAAATTATATGTTACATAGGATTCTCCAATAACTAATTAGTAACTTTTACATTAATAGCCCGGTTTTGATTGCGTAGCTACTTAGAGCATAACGAGCAACTATGTAATTAGATGTGTATCTTGACTTCCTTGACGTTGAATTAATTGCTCGGCAAACTGCAAACCAAAATCAATATACATAGAAAATCTCAAGTAAGCGTCCTAAGTTCTACGATAGACTAACAAACTTCTAGTTGCATCGTGATACTTGAACGTGATATTCGTTAGAAACGTAGCAAATATTCGTTAAAAGTGACGAATATACAGAAACGTAGAGTACTATCTGACATAGTTTACGATAGATAATTACTAAATAATTAAACAGATCAAAATTGCAAAACACGATGACCTGTGTTACGAAGATTAAACTTTGTTACAGACGTTTTTGTCGGATAGGGAAGCTCGACGCATAAACTATATACAAAACGTGTATCTTATCCAAGAAAAGTAGAGCTCCATTTATTGGAACGACATTCTGATTAAATTTTTATCCATTCAAACGATTTATTCGAATATGAACTCTTACCAACTAAATTGGAAGTTCCAAATAGCGTTAACTATAAAAATCAGCACTCCTATCACCTATATGAATTATGTCCTTTCAGAGGTACAAATCGGTAAAATTCTACTGCGATACATTTTATTTTATCTTGCAATTATCGTCAGTTCGTTTGTACATTTGCAGATTTAAATGTACCTCGATGTTAACAAAACATCAGATATCGAAATAATGAAGAAAAATCATCGTTTATTCGTCGAAATTTTTATTCCGCAATTGTTTCTCCCGATAATTTGTCTCTTAACGATTGATCTCTCGGTATCGTTATCTGGTCGATTAATTACGCGAGCAAGAACGTCGTATCGTAATAATCGGAGTGCAAATATTCCAGCAAATTAGTATCTTTGCCAGCGCCGTTAACAGAAAACAGAAGCTAAGCAGAAGCTCGTTTTATCGATTAAATATTCCAAGGTTTCGTAATATCGTAGCTACTTTATTTTGTACATTTTACGCATTTTTCCATTTACGAGTAACCTGCGTGTTTTCGCGCTCTTTAATTTCCCACAAATGCACGAAAGATCCGCGGTCTAGTAATAACGTTCGAAATTAACGAAGGGAAACCACGCGTTCTCGAAATGAAACAGTTCCCAGGAGAAGGACGGATAGCACTGGCGAATCGAATGGGAACCTTTTCCCTGGTGTTCGTCTTTTTTTCTATTACAATGCACGACGCACGGGTGCACGATCGCTTTCATTTTCTGTGCACCGTTACACGAGCGTGGAGGACGTGTCGCGACCGCGTGTTTTCGCCTTCTCCCTTTTCGTATACGCCAACTCCCGTTTTCTCTTTCCGCTTTCGTTCTATGCCGAACGGTAAAAGCGGCCGAAAGGTCGGCCAAGTGTACGTTTCGTGGCAATCTTTTCTTTTTCTTTCCCCCCCTCTCTCTCTCTTTTTGTATCCAAATTATGGACAATGTTTAACGACGACCAACAATTCGCCCGGAAGCAACTTTACAAATAAAAATTCAGAAATTACGATTGAAATTTTGGGCAACGCTACGGGAAGATTGTAAATGATCACGTTGAATGTTGGAAGCAATTTTGTTACATGGAAACGTGGAATGTGCGTGGAACAAGTTGGTCGAAGGTTAAACAGACTTTTAACGTCAAATAGCGTTTCAACGAAATGATGTAAATTAAAACTGCCAGCTCTTGACCGTATCGTTGAAATTGGACAACTCTTGATTCAACCTAATTGCGTTGAAACACTCGTTTTGATTTTCTATCGAAGTGCGATCCCCTTAAAACTAGCAGAACTTTTTAATAGAAATATTTTTCTACTAAACACTAGAACAGACAACGAAGAAGTGAATCAGTCAAAGCAATCCAATTATATTTAATATTTTATTTGTAATTCTAAACTTATAATACCGATCCATATCTCCAACTTCGATGAAACTCCGCTTTTAATTTCGTTAATTGTATCTTTTAATCTCTATAAGGATACATGGTCTCGGTTAAAAAAATTTGGCGTGAAAGATTAATCCCATGATTCGCTTTAAAATCAAGAAATGCTTGACGACGCTTTCATTAATCTGATTACTCGTTCTCGCGATACGCCTGTACAAACTATCGAAACAACAATCACGTAATTAAGTATAAAAGAGGACAGTTCGCCTGTGTTGGCTAATGAGATTGAAATCTGTGCGAGAAGGTAAGTGACTTTAAGAAACTAGATCACTTCTTTCTTCTGTCGTCTGTAAGAACGACATCAAGCATCGGTAGTATTGTAAACGATTTGGAAAAGACGATGAATTATTACTCTTATTTTCTCGGCGACTCGCCACGTCTTTGCGTAAACTTGACTCATTGTATGCAGCGATATTATTGCAACAAGGAAAATTGAGATTCCCATTGTCTTATCTACATTAACTTCGCTCGGAACTTGAGAGGAAACGTAACAGCGTGCGACGATGTTCCACGAAGTGAATCAAACAACTATTTATGCGCGTTGTACCTCTCGTTTGACGTAACTTGAAGAAAAAAGAGATAAAGTAACACAGCTTTATTAGCATATTTCATCTCGCGAACTTCTCAAGTTACGCGTATTATTCCATTTCTTTCTACTTATTTCACTGGTCCTTTACTATCTAATTTCATTCATCCCATCGTATTCTATCAAACGTTCTCAATTTAATTTTCATAGTAGTTGCGCGTTACTATTTTTATAATAAACATAAATATATAATAAGATAAACGATCTACGTTTCGATACGAAACATTCTGTTCGCAACAGTTATTACCTGTTTCATCAACACGAGCAGTCGTGTCTAATTAAAAATGTGCTTTCTCGTAAACAAAACGAAATTCCAACTACAAGCCTTGAACACGACGAAATCTATAAAATCCATTTGAGAAATTTCCAGCTAACAAACGGCTTGTTATTTCGTTCGAAAGAGAACGCTATCTTCTTCCAATCTCCACGTTGCCAATCTTCTTAAGTCCTCACCTTTGCCAATCCCCGGCTCATCCAAAGCGATTACGCCGACGTGATTACAGAGAGGACGATTCCAGTCGTCGTCCCGATTTCCTTCGGCCGCGAATCGAATTATCTCGTGGAATTGTGGCACGGTTTCCGGGTGCATAAGCTGCTGGGGATCGATGACTGTAGGCAACTGGACGAGTCACGACGGTTCAGCGTCGACGTGAATCGTTTCTCGCCCTCTGGTTGCGCAATGTTAGGACTGTCGGCGGGAAAAATGTCAATGACAAGACGATCGACGTCGATAACCGACGATGACTAGGCTACGAATGATACGGATTTCTGGAAAATTTAAATACGAAAAGGTGTACAAAACGCATATAACATGTAAAAATATACAAAATACATATTCAAAGCGCTGATTATGGTAACTATATGCTGATGTAAACTCCTATTCAGATTCTATTTGTTTATTCGTGTGTTTTCACGGATAAAGAATCTGAAAAGTTTAGTAAGTTGACATCTCTGAGAATCAATAAGAACTGCTTTAACCATATGATGCGACTGAAGAAGCAAGCCTTTTTCCCGTTTGAATAAACCAACGATCGATCAGACAATAGAACTAATAACGAAATAAATGAACAATCATTTTATTTAGAACAGACATTGCATTAGTTTTCCACTTGGCGCGCACGACCTATTTAAAATTCCAAAATGTTCAACTAAGACTAATTTTCTTTTATCTATGCGAAGCTTCAGAGGAAGAAGTACGAACAATTTTAACGATAAAAAAACGACTGTCTCCTGGATCGTTCGTGTCGAATTCCGAATTTCATTACACCCTGAAAAGACGACACAGCTTAATCAAAAGTTTTCATAAAAACACATCAAACGATGTGAAACCGTGCGAACATCGTCGCTTGAATCGATGAAGCTACGCTATAGAATATCGAAGATGTATGTACATATATCCCGGTCTATAGATCAGACTCGCGGCCAGAAGATTGATAAATAATTGATGGCGGATTGGATGTTGAAGAATTCAAACTGGTCGTTTGTCATGGGTATAGCCGGTCACGAAACAGTTGTACAAAGCGCCATTTGTCGGCCTACATTCCCTACTGCTCTACCTGGCGAATGTTATTATTCCGCCTTTCTTTGTGGAAAATTACCTGGCCGTAGTTTTACACTCGAATATATTTATAAATAATAGCAGTACTCAAGGAAATATTATACCTAGCAGTTTAATTTTAATTCTGATCTTCTAATTAGCACTCTAATTTCATCAAACGTATCCTTATCGTCTTTTCGTTATCTCTTTCTTATCCCTTCTTCTATTTTTTTTTTTTTTTTTTTTT
>NT_176563.1:86056-94579 GCF_000188095.3 Bombus impatiens | reverse complement strand
TTTTTTTTTTTTTTTTTTTTTTTGTTTCATCATCATTTTCGTCTGTGATAAGCTGTTTACCGTTATGTCACGGAAATTTGTTATCACAAGCTTCATTTATAAAGTAAATAGGTTCTTCTCTATAGCTATCTACTATTCGACTAATATTATTCCAACTTATTTTATTCAGGTTGTGTAGTACGTAACTTAATGGCTTCGATCTTTCACAAGATGAAAGATAAGCTCTGAGGAAAGAATAGCTGGATGGAAATTGGTGGAAAATTTTACCGGCAACTTCTCGTGGCGTTTAGCGAACCGAAAGGCACACGAGAAATTGGAAATATCAGTGGATCTGAGAGGATAAAAGGGGATCGTAAGAAACGAGGGGTAGAATTTCGCGAATGATCGTGATAATAAAAGGAAGATATTCGTCAAAGGTTGTAATGTGATATTCTCGTCGTTAAGTGTTCTGAAAATATCGTTCGTATTTCTTTGATTCCGAAGCTTCTAAGAAAAATGTCAAACGATGTGTAAAATTTCATTTGAAAAATTCAATGACGAGCAAACTTCTCCGAAAGGGTACGCTTTTTTCCCATTTCCTTCGAAACTTCTAAATTACAGATTATACATGGTGTCGTAAAAATATCGTATATTGTAAAACTTAGTTCGACAGATCCCACTCGATGCGCAAGTTTATCTCTAGCCGCGTGTTTCAAACGATTCGGTTGGACAATGTAGTGGACGTGTAGAATGTGCCACGTGTAAAATGTGCAACTGTCTGGATGCATTCATACGGAAAAAAAAGTCGATTCGCTGTATGCACTGGGTCAACAGGAGGCCACCGACCCACGAAATATTATGCAATACATTTCCAATGGACACGACGAGGGTCTCTGACTTGCACGTACTTGTGTCTATATTCATTGAAAATGCGTCGCATAAAACGTTCTTCCCGTTATTGATCTGTATATTCCACCTATAGAGACTGATGCGTTCAACTTTTCTTCCTTCTGTTCTTTCTTCTTTTTCCATCTCTCTTTGTTTCTATTGTCCTGCTTTGAATAATACCCACATTAATTAACCATGGAGAGGATTTGCTAATTTATCGAAGGATATAAAGGATATTTATTGCTTTCTCTGTTTCTCGTAGAATAGAAGAAATAGAAGACAGAAAGTTTCAATAATAAATCACTTTGTCACCTAGTTTTGAAAGTCACCAGAGTTACACTGTGTGTTGAAATAATACTATAGATGATCGTGGCGAGAAATTGAAGCGAATATACCTGGTGAAACGAGAGCGAGAGATCCGAGTCGAGTATTAGATAAGGTATTTTACATTCGAGGAATATTTCAAGTATCCAGAGATTTGTACGCATGACGTTCTAGTTCTAGGAAATACCGTACCTCTCTCAGTAATTGTGTATAAATTTCGTAAATACCGTGAAACGTCAGATATATCATAAGTCGACGTTCAGTCTACGTATTAACAAGGAAATTTAGTAATAACACCATCGACCGTTATCCACGCGATATCCAAGCTATCAAATTCGTTGGTTGCTTAACAGAGCCAATTGCAAATGTATTATAGATATTAAGAGAGAAAATTTACGTACTACATATATTGCTTAATCTCTTGAGCAATTGATACTTACACAAGTGTACGTTTCATTTTTATTCGATTCAGCCACGATTGTGAAAGATGCAAAGATAAAATACCGACTATTTCAACGTACGTTAACTTTTTCACGTATTTTCAGATGTAATATTCGTGCAGCTATATTAAATATATATGGTGAAAAAATAGAAAGTAACTTTATTCTTATCTTATACCAAAAACGTGCGAACGTCGGAAACACCACAGAGATATGCAAACGATAAATCGAGTTCGTAACTCAACAGGTTTCCTTTCTTCTTCTTTTTCTTTTTTGTGCAAAAATAAAACACTCTTCTCATCAGTCGCCGTGACAAAGAATAAGTCGAATCTCGATTATGGTCTCGATATTAAATCCGGAAAACAATGAGTTCGCTATGAGAGAACCGGTATAGAGAAGCTGAACACCAGCAACGGTTTATTGCGGTCATAATTCCCGTTTAATGCTATATTGTCCGCTTCTGTCTTGCCGATGCACTTGGCGATCCTCAAAGAAACCACGTTCAACTTCGCAAGGGCTCGTGCTCCACTTTTTGATCGCAAAGAGGATTCTTATTTCCTCCTTTCCACTCGAAAATCGTGACCATTCGATGAGAGAAAGGTTTGTTTCGAGGGAGCATCGAACAATCTTTGCTCTCGAGGAAATTCCATTTGATCGAAGATTCTGCTATTTGAAGTATCTCGTTCACGCGATTAAATTATTTCTTAACAAAGCTCTTGGTTTCCGGTTTTACAACTTGTCAATTAACGACAGCCTTTCCAGTCGACAGAAAGATTTCGCATTTGTTGATGCAAACAGTGCTGTTTAAATATTAAACATACAGATACTTCAAATTTACAACAGCATGGTAACTTCGTACAAAACATTACGCGTAAGCGTTGCTCCTTCGTATTTTTCGTTATTACCAATTCGCCATCGATCTGTATATTTCGATAAAATTCTATATATTGTCGCAAGAGATTCGCCAAAGTGTTCAGATACTTAGGCGCGATAACGTTTATAGACGCCGTGTTGATGTATTGTGTTGGCAACTAAGCGATTGCGGATTTTGTCATTATCACCTAATGTCAAACTCCGCAATCACTTAGTTGCCAGCCCGATAGAAACACACAACTGGTGGAAAACATACGATCAACGATGTATTCTATTTCTAATTCCTGCGTTGTAGCAGATATCGAAAATATATTTTTAAAACGCCGTTCCAAATCTAAAGATACACGTGTCAAAAATAATATGAAAGTGAGCTTACGATGGCAGGATAGAGGGTGGCGATAGAAAGGGGGCGAGGAAAAATGGGCGAGGGAAAAAAAGATGAGAAGTGGTGCGTTGATGAAGTCAGTAATCAGACGTCGACGAAGTCGATGAAGATGATACGTTCCGGGCGGCGATCGTTCCAATTCTCTTCTTGCTTCGTGGATCACAGAGCTTGGCACGAACGCCAAACCACAACAGCAAAACGAAAATCGCGAAATTTTTGTTTCTTTCCTCTCGTGAAAAACAAACGAATCGTCGATTCGAACCGCGCGATAATTACGAAAGAAGCGATAGCGTTCGGTTGAGAATTAATATTCCGTTTCGTATCAATCTCGCTGTACTGTTTACTTGAACCTTACGAGGCGCTGTTATTACAAATTTTGATTTTTTTCTCTCGATTTAGAATTATTCAGATTTTACTTGAAATTTGTGTATTCACGTAAAACGTATTACTTCGTGAGATTTCGAATTATTTAGAATCGTTAGAAATTTTTACATTCAACAGTCGAAAACGTATTGCTTTCTGAAATTTAGAATTATTTCGAATTGCTTGAAATTGTTACACTCAACCGCCGAAAACGTATTATTTCGTGAAATTTAGGATCGTATAAAATTGCTCGAAGCTTTTATACTCGATCGTGGAAAACGTATTTCCTTGTGGAATATAGGATCGTTTCAAATTGCTTGAAGTTTTCATATTCGTCGTGGAAAATGAATTACTTTATGAAATTTAGAATTATTTACAATCGCTTGAAATTTCTGTGTTCAACCGTTGCGAGCCGCGATGCTTTTTGAAATGTACAATTGTACGAAACTGCTTGGAATTTTTATATTCGATCGTCGTATCGATTTTGAAAATTTAGAATTATTTAGATTGCTCGAAATCGTTGTATTCAACCGTCGAAAACGTATTGCCCTGTGAAATTTAATATTGAAATTTCTTCAGATTTGTATCTTCTATCGTGGAAAACGTATTGCCTTGTGAAATTGAAAATTGTTTGAAATCGCTTGAGATTTGTATATTCTGTCGTCGAGAACGTGCTACTTCGTGAAATTTAGAATTATTTCAAATTGCCCGAAACTATTAGTGACAGGTTTGAATAAAATACAAAATTTCCTAAAAAAAGAAAAAAACAATGAGATATTTTGTACGGTACTTTATCTGTGAAATAGTCCGAGCGATTAATTCACGCAAATGCTGTCATGCAAAAGGTCAAAGTAAAATAACGCTTTTAAATATAAAACGCTCGTACAGTATCGTAATAGAGTTTGTTAGACGACCAGAAATTTCCACACTCACGTTTTTATCATCCAATTTGATTCACAGTCGCAACAGATTTACGGTTTCGCGCTTTACTTGAATTCCTCTTAATATACGTACAACTATGAACGTGTTTCTTCTTTTTATTTTATTGTTATTTATATATCCAAAAGGATAGAAAAATATTTCGATCCATTGGAAGAACGAACGCGTTTCGTTTTATCCGCCATATCCACATCGAGCTTCGTGGACCACGCCAGTGCGCTAATAATCTCGAGTATGATTCACACTTTGGCAAACTGAGCGAAAGAACGTCCCGACAGACGTTCTGCAAAATTTGCACGGTAGATTATAGCCAATTATTATTGTATTTTTCGTCATCGAGTACATATACCTCGAATATGTCTGATTTCACGAATGTCAACTAATTACGTCGAACTTTCCATTTCTTCAGTCTTCTTGCGCAATACTTTATTGACTAATAATATTAGCGAATTGTGCAAGACGTTGCTCTAATTTATTTCGAGCGATTCGATGCATCGATTCGATGTTCCGGCCTCGATCAAAATGTCCTAATAAATATTAACGAGCAGTAATTTGTAAAATAGAACGTCAACGCTGTAGATAATTACAATGTTGAGCGTTTTCCTAGCCAATCAAAGGCACAACACGCTATGGCGTATCATAGCGTGACGAATATTCGTTGATCACGAAATGTATCGCAGTCTCGTCTTAATTCGTTAGAATTGTTGGGCAAGAGGCATCAGCGTAGTTGTTAGAAAAATGAAAATGTTTCGAAACTTACGGAAGATTAATTGGTGGTCAGGCGGGAAATTAAACGCTTACGAAATACGTGGTAGATACTTTCGTTTTCCATACAACGACGTATCGTGCCATTTCATTTTGCAAATCCTTTTTTACAGGTATCAGGGAAACGGTAAGATTATTTAGAACGATACCGAAGCGTCCTGTGTCGCGACCAAGTTTTCAGGACAGAAAGAAAAAAAAAAGAAAAAGAAAAAAAAAGCTCCGCTCCTCAGCGGCTTAAACCCAAAAACTGTATCATACAACGAAAAATGTAAAGCGCCGACACATAATACAGCATGGCTACCATTACAAAAATTCGCCGTTTATTATGAATAATGAACCTAAAACTGTATTCTTGGACTCAATAAACTTGAAATCTCAAAGTCATTATTTAGAACGATTAAAACGTTCAAATATCACGGATTTAAGGCAGTCGTTAACGAAGCTGCAAACGAGATATAAAATTGAAAGAACAAGCGAAGTTTGAATCGGAACAAGAGGAAAAGTAAAAGCAGCTCGGCAACTAATATATTCGCGAGTGCGGTGCAAACAAACGAGCACGAAATTGAATTTTATCAAGTGCAAATAATGCCCCGAGAAATCTGTCGTAATTTGCAATTCAACGCTCGGTATTTTCCCAAGTTTTTCGCCGTTTTTTGCCGGCCTCGTTGTTAGAATGTCCGCGCACGCGAGTCTACTTTGCCTTGTAAGTTATAAAATCACGCTCAGTTTCTAACAAACGCGAAACCTATGTCCCTTCGTTCGATCATATTTTCCCATCGTCAACGGATTTCGTAAGCCCGAGAAGAGAAAGTGGAATAATTCTTATCGATATACGTAATTCAACTATTTCAAACATCAAACAGCCTCTCCTCGTTCGCGCGAGCAAAAGCGTGATTCGAACGAAAATTACGAAATTAAGAATTACGAAATCGATACTGTTAATAATCATAGAAGTGTCGTAAAAAATCATTCTTCCAGACATGTAAAAACGTCGATAACCACGTCTGAGTAAATTACTCGATGCGATGAAAGATGCAATCGGTGGAAAACAAAATTCGCAAAACGTAAAACGTCACTGAACTTGGCACAGACCTGAACGAAAAGCTCGTAACGTAAAAAGAGGCTACGACGACGGAACTAATCGTCGAAATCACGAGCAACGTACAACGATGGCGCAACTTTCTCGTTCGAGGCTGCCCGGTTAAGGAGGATTTAATTAAACACGGGACGTCGTCGTGGGTCGGAGAAACGCAGACGCGGCAGGAAAGCGAAACATTAGAATTTCACGTAGCCGACGAGGCCGTGGCACCGATGGTCCGCATCTGTGCTTAGCCTGCGATGCATTCGTCTTGCATCGCAACGATTCGTTGACCCTCGGTTCTACCTAGCGGTTCTTCGTCTCGATCGAAATGCTTGCGAATGGCTTCCCGCTTCTTTTTTCCGCTTTCTCTTGATCCCTGTATCGTTTACTTCTTTGTTCTCAATAAACGAAAAATCTGTATTCGCTGTTTCGTATAAGAGAGGATGATTTGCATATCGTGTCGCTTGTTGCAGGAAAAAATGTACCGTAGCTTGGAAATACGCGAACGATTTGTTCTTAACAACCCTTTAAGTACGAGTACATTCTCGTAAATCCAAAGATTTTCCTTTCAAAGGGGAAAAAATGCCTAATGCAATTACCGGTACATGGCGTCGCGTGATCGACGACAACCGCGTTCGACGAACATGTTTACAGCGATAGGCGTGCTCAAAGAATTAACAATAACATTTACTCGTACAATAAATTCGAAACAAAGAAAAAGTTGTCTCTTTTCTCTGAACTTTAACGCGATTCTCTTGTTTATATCTGCTAGTCGTATCTGCTACAATTATCTAGCATTAATAATTGTTTCATTCCACGATAACATTTACCCGCTCCTCTATAATAAATTACAAGTTGTCTGGTCGTCGTGAGTAATCGTATATTGATATCCGATATTGATATCGACCATTCGTTTATCCTCGCGTAAACCAATGATTCTTCGTCTCGATCGAAGCGTTTCCGGATACGCGACCGCGACGGCGTCTCGCTTTTTCCACCTGCCTATTCGCCTCCACTCGGCATTTCACTGAAATCAATTTTCACCGCTCGCATAAATTTCCATTTCTAAGATACAGGAGAAACGCGCCAACCGTATACAGCTTACGTAATTTTGTTGCATTCTACAGCTTAATCTCACGAATGGACGTTTAATCGATTCGTGATAACGCTTCGCGGAGATTCCCTGCCAATACGAAGGTGTTCCGTGCGTTCGATGCGATAGGAAAATATTCCAAAAGAATAGAGAAATCGGATACGGAATATGTTAAAGCGAGAAAGTACATGCGCGACGCATAGATGAAATATACAAATATAGCGCTACTAGACGAATGCGAAAAATTTATTACAGTCGAATCTAATCGATTGGACGTAAATGCAGCGATTGGTGGAATGGCGTACGAATACTTTTCGCAGTCACCGCATATGGAAGAAAAATTGTAGTTATTTACGAACGTACAATCGTACATATACCTCTTAACACGTCGATTGCCACGCGAATTTTATATAGGATAATCTACTTTTATCATTTAACTTTATCACTTGGAATATGTCGCTTGTTTTTGATAATATTAGCAAAAATGTTTCAGCAACATATTAAATTTGAAGTTTTTCCATTGGTAAACGCGTAGAGGACGTGCGAATGTCATCAATCATATATATTTTAATACGTTCGTCGATTCACCTGGACATTCTCCGCAAAAAAAGGTATAAACTTGTGTATGTTGGAAAAGTATTCATTTATTTATGTGGAAGAGATATTCGTTTAATATTTTAAGTTCAATTTAACATATTTAAGGAAAGACAAGAAAAGACGCGATGCGGCATTCTTGTGTTCGTCGAGTTTTTATCTTTCGTATGTTAAATATGAGAAATTAAAGTTAATATATGTGCTGGACTGATAAGTTTTTCCATACGAATAAGTTGATACTTTTTCGGCATAGATAAATTAATACTTTTTTGTAGAGAAGATGGGTGAATTTATGTATTAAAAAATATATAATCCGATTTAAAAAAAAAAATCGGTGACCTTTCTACGCGATGTCTTTTACGTGACCATCTACGAAAAAAAACTAATTGTGTCAAATAATGTTCACCTTGAAACTATCCAACCTGTTGCCGAAACACTTTCTAGTATTATCGAAAACAAGGTGATAAAGTTAGGTGAGATAACCTGTATAACATACCTGTTTATATAACATTCCGTGGAAACCGCAATAGATCGAAATACGTTGTTATGTTTAATTATTGGAAAATATCGTATTACATTTGCACACTTTTCTCTCTCCATGTAATATAAATCGTTCACATTGTTGACGGTCCTTTAGTCCATGAAATTTATCTTACATTAAATTATTCTCAAAAATGTAATAGCGTGGATCGCCGATAGCGAATCCGATAACGAATAGGTGATCGTGGCAATCAACCTGTTAAACGAAACTGTTACTTCCCTGTCGAAGAAAGAAAAAAAAAAAAAAAAAAAAAAAAAA
>NT_176563.1:79974-85863 GCF_000188095.3 Bombus impatiens | reverse complement strand
AAAAAAAAAAAAAAAAAAAAAAAAAAAAAATAGAAAAGACTGCAAAAGAATTCACCTCCGGTGTTTTGCCTGATATCGCATTTTAATGGAATGTTAAAGACCTTCGGCGCAATATCACACCGGGGAATTTTCGTTCCATTAGACTCGCTATGTTACGCAACCACGATGAGTTAATAATCCCGGTTCGTTGGAACGTGGAATATAATGTCGTCCCAACGTCGACTTAATTGTCAAGCCAGAGTGACGCATATTGACGTTAAACCAGAAGCATTTACGTATCTCGTGTATCGTCGAAGTGTTCTATTCTTGATCGAAATTCCATGCTGTATACGTACTTGTTTTGTTTTCGAGTTTATCAGAGACGAGGAGAGACGAGAAACGAGGATAATTATGGAAACACCACAATTCAATCTATCTCGTTTAGAAAAGAAGAAAATACCGCGGTGATCGGTTAAATATACAGACCTCCTCACAGTAGTAAGAACGTCATCTCTATTTATCTCGTATTCCCTTCGTGCCACGAAGCCACGTCGAGAGCAAACGTTTCACCACCTTCCAATGAACTTCTCCTGTGGTGGTTTCTTTCTAAACATAGTCAACGCGTTTCTTCACCCTGCTGCTGTACGAGTATACACGCTCGTACGTGGCTGCTTGGTGATATCTAAATGGCGTTTTTTTACGGTTGTTAAACAATTCCTTAAACGATCGTTGACCCTTTCAGAATCGAATTTAAAAAAAAAAAAAGAAACCGAGAAAAATTACATTGCTCCTTGCGTATTTTTGTATATCTTCCTTCGTTGGAATTTGTTGTTCGTAAAAGACGTGAAATACGCAAAAGACAGTAAAATTACGCTAGTTATTAAAACTATCATAGTAAAAGTAACAACCATTTCGAATATAGAGGGGAGCATAAAGACAACGTTAACAGCAAAAACGTGTCGTTTCCTATTAACGCGTTAATAATTAAAGCTACTTCTAGACTCGTAACGTATATCTACGGCAAACTATGCTTTAGTCTTTAGTATTAGGTCGTCCGAAAAGTTTCTTTCGTTTCATAAGGTGATAATAGATGAACAACAATTTCTGTCTTAAATATAAGATATTAAATATAATAATAATTTTATTGAATTAGGCATGATCTATTTCTACATCTGTTATTATATTCGTGCATAATTCAATAAACCAATATAAAACAAAAAACATTGTGCGTCTATTATCTCCTCATAAAACGAAAGAAACTTTTAGGACAACCTAATACTCGAGGAAATACGAGGAAATACATTTTTCTCCCGTACTATCGGGAACAACGCGAGTTCTATCACGCGACGTAGCCAAATCCTGGCTAACAAGTGAGAACCGAACCCTGTAACAACGCGACATGGAGCCAACCCCGTGGAGATCACGACGAAACGCGTTCATATCTCGTGGTCCTTCGTCACCAGAGAATCCATCGACTGCGTACGATGTACGACGTAAAAATAAAGGATCCACGGTTTGACGTGGGTTCACGACTGGAACGGCCGAGATCGATAATACTTGTCGGCCAACCCCCGTTGGTCCAGCCTCTCTCTGTTTCCCCGGCGCGACTGACGACGTGGGCGTCTAGAAGTGCACCATCTCAGCTCCAACCAACACAGACACGCGCATTCGTACAGCTCTAACGTAGCTGTACAGGGTGTTTCGTTTGTCTTGGATCAGTTAGTAGATATTAATTTTAGTTTGCATTTGATATACGAGTTAATAAATATCTGTTGTTCTCGCTCGTTTCGGTATTTAGAGATAGAAATATTGGAAAGTGGATCTTGATTTTATTTTATATACACGATAGATATTAATATTCCTAGATATACAGTGGCTGTTGGAAATATTTGTACGTATCCTTGTCTTTCAATGGGACCGTCTTTTCCTTAGGTTGTATGGTACGTTTCATTTTCGTACTGTGAAAATCTTATAGAAAGTACTATCGCAGGATAGGAAACTTAAAATACAGTTGGATCTAATTAATTAGCACAGGAATGCAATGACGTACGAGTATCTTTTATAACCGCTGCAACAGTGTTTACATTTGATTTATTTTTCACAAACCTTTGCTCGCGGATTAAGCGGGGCTTGCAGTTACATTTCTCTTTGCTTTACGCTCGTATCCTTCCACCCACTGAGCTTAATATCTCTCGTACTTAACATTTAGACTTTAAACTTGACCTTTGAATGTACCGCTTATACTCCTTACTCTCTATATTTCTGCTGCTTGCGTCTTATTCTCGCAATTCTTAAACATCGACGACACAGAAATCGAAACAGAAACATAAAATATGAAACTCTAACGATGTATAATATAAAGATACGATAAGACAACGTAGAACTGTAAAGAACTATTTCTCTCCTGTGCTGCGTTTATAAAGAAATCGCGTAAGAATCGATGCTTCTCGCTAGTCGCAAGTCACGATGATCGTCGTCGTCGTAAATCGACTTTGACCCGACACGATTTTTTCCTTTCGATAGAAACAATTGCGGTATGAAGGAGTTTAATATGGACGAAACACCCTGTATATAAAGGCGGATCGTACGCACAACGTAGCACTCAGGTCGGTCTGTTCATTCAATGACGACACCCACGCGTTCTTCGCGGTGACGTCATTGGAAGCTTTAGAGGGTGAGAAGGGGAAAATCGAGGTGGAAGGATCTGGGCCAACCACCCATCCTCCGTTTTCTACCCTTCTCCACGCTCCTTTCTTTTTTCTCTTCCATTCATCCTGCCTATCTTTTATCTACATTTTCATCATTTTCGTTTCTTTTCCTCCCATTCCTCGATCCCCACTCTTATCGTACCACGTTACGCTTTCTTCCTTTTGTCTTCCACCGTTTCCTGCGTTCTCCACGACTTGCCCCTTTTCTATCTTCTACATCGTTCACGTTGCATTTTAGTTTTTCGTTATTGTCCACTCGGCAGATATTCTCGTTTTTTTCGTTTCTTCCTTTGTTAATAAAATTCCATTCACTTGTCTGTTCCCCTGCTTCTCTTTTCTGTTACCTTTTACTCTGTTTCTCTCCCATTAGCTTCCGTTTTTCCATCTTTTCATCGGTTCTGTCTCGTTCAGACCGTTCTCCGTATTCTCCCGCCTCCGCTTTCCCTTGTTTTCAACCTTTTCTACTTCACTCGTCTGCCTTTTGCTTATTTTCTTTCTTCCTCGCGCCGTATTTTCCCCTTTCTCTCGAACCGTTTCTATCTGGAGTGGTTAATGGTCGATCGGAGTTCAAGCGTCAACGAGCCACGTCGTTTTTCCAATCGATTTCACCGCGGCTACTGTTGTTCTCGTTGAACCGGCCAACAAGCGTTTGACGAGGGTTCCTGAAACTCTTCTACTTTGTCTTCTCCATGGTCGTTGGGTAGTAACGACGTGTATGGAAAGATTGGTTTCATACGAGGTGTTTCGATTGTCCAAACGATAGATGAAAAGGTTGAGTTATGGCTCATGAATGGTGACGTAACGATAGTAAAAATGAGGGTCTCGCTCGATTATATTTCTGGCGTTATAGAATCAGTGATGTTTGAAATTTTGACACAGGAGGAAGTAGAAAGTGGACTTAAAAAAAAAAAAACACGTCGTATAATTGAATTTAATTTGGAGCAAGAAAAATTGCAAATATCCGGAGAAAATATATTGGGTTGGCAACTAAGTGATTGCGGATTTTGTCGATGCCACCTAATGACAAAATCCGCAATCACTTAGTTGCCAACCAATAATTGAAAGAGAATAAATCTCTGATACTTTTCGAAACTAGAAACTTTGCTTCGAAATAAAGAAGATTATAGATCTGTACGTCTGTAAATTGTTATTTGTGGAGTAGGTTTGTTTCCATGTTTTGTTGATAAAAATGCAAGTGAAGTGAAAAATTTCATATTATCAGTGCCTCTGTCGAATGAATTAAAAAATAAAAAATTAGGAACTAGAAGAACGAAGAACTGAACAGAGAAACTAGAGAAAAATATGTACCCAAAGGAAAGTAAATAATTTTGAAGAATTAAATCGCAAATGATATTCGCGATTCTCGAATTATACAATTTTTCTAATTAATATCGCAGTGACTGAAGCTCGTTAAACTTTTCTAATATATGTAAATATTAAAAAAAAAAAATCGATAGTAATCGAAACAAGTGCTTGGCCTTTAAATAGCAGTTTATGCTAAAAATATTCCTCCTCTAGCTGACAAAACTCTAAATCGCGGTTACTTAAAATTCAACAACGGACTATAGAAACAAAGTACTTCTTTGAATTTCAAGTGAACGAACAAAATGGTGTGTCGTTCCGTGAGCTATAATTTTTATTATCTCGGAATAAACGTATCGCGGTCGCGCGATATCGGAACAAGGCAAGACGATGGAATAGGAGCCACGAGTTCAACCTTGAGATTGATTAAACGTTTCACGAGGTTTTAACTTGGAATTACGTAATTCTGGCGAAAAGTACGAGAAGATACCGACGTCAGAACAAGGGGGATGAAAGCGTTCGAGAGAATAAGCGAACACTCTCGTCGATACGACGAGAAAATTTCATGGTAACTACGTTACTACTCTATCGAAACTGTATCGAACAAGCTGCAAGTGACAGAAATTCAAATAGACTCGTGATCCTCCACGATCGTACTTCGAATCGAAGAAAACTTCAAAATGATACACGTCGTATATTTGAAGACTATCACAGGTTCTGGATGTCTTGAAATCGAAAGGCAAAAGGAATTTTTCATTTAAATTATAAAGGCGAAACTTTCTTGTTTCTTCTTCTCATTCGAACACTTTGTACGAGGAATATCAGTAGATTTGTTTTATTTTATAACGGGACGATGAAATTTCTTCGTGTTTTCTTCCTAATTAAGATAAACGCGGCGATTACACGGAGGTTTCAAATGGGCGATGAATCATAGATAGATGTTCTCAAACGTTCTCGATAATTCTCGAACAGAATGGACAGCGAACAGACATCCGACGTACAGATGGATGTCAATTAAAACGAAACGTCAGCCAAGTTTTTATAAAGGGCTTTTGTTTAGAACAGGAATGACTAAGACGTTTGGTCACTAACGAAATTAATATCAAAGAGGAAAAAGTTTTGATCGTAATAAAGTGTCTGGTCGATTAACTTGGACGTTTTTCAATCCCAGCGTGTCGCATAATTTTACTTTCATTCTCCGATGATATTCATGATATTCATGAGATAATGAAAAACAAATGTATTCAAATCCTCGGTAATAGTATCTGTAACAATAATTAGAATATTATAAATATTTATACTCGTCGAGTGTATATAATAGTGTAGTAGTACAGTATAATAATTATCAACATTCGATGCATAACGTAATGAACATAAAAATTAATTGCGCTACTATCGATTGCCATCGTCGAATTTTTATATTTTCATCTTACTCTCGATTAGGCGAACGAAAAGAATTCGTTACGTTTCCAGAGAATTTTTAATGTGGAAACGAGAAATCACGCGTATACCACTGACACGTTTCTCCCGTATTTTGTCCAAATTAAAGATATTTTTTAACGCTAGAAAAATATAATCGAGTGGAAAATGACGCAAAGAACAAAATTAAATACACCCACAAATTCTTGCGATTCCTATGACGTATGTAATATTTACCACCAAATTTATTAATCTCTCGTAACATTCAACCTACGCAACATACATAGCAATATTTACTCGTAATTTAGTCTGCCTATTACTCGCGATACTACAACAAAGATCGAACCAGCCAGCATCAAACAAACGTTCATTTGCTGATACGCGCGATGATCGGACTCGTACGGAGGCAGAGCTCGTCATCGATAGCTGCGTGGTAGCTTTGTGCTGCCCTCCTGGTACACTCAGGACGTCGCTACCGCTG
>NT_176563.1:76131-79285 GCF_000188095.3 Bombus impatiens | reverse complement strand
CGCCACCGCCACCGCCACCGCCGCCGCCGCCGCCAGTCTTCCTCGTACGCCTTTCACCGCGCTGTTCGCTCAGTTCGCTGTTGCTTCTCATCAGCTGCGGATCTGCTCGCCTAAGCGGAGCCCGTTCGCGACGTTTCGCTCTCCGTCTGTGCCGCGCGCGTACACTTGCTACAGTTTCGCTCCAAAAAGCTTTCGATATAAAAACTCATCTTTCCTTTCTCGTGTTAGTAAATAAATAAAATATCTAAACGTATATATAATTTAGCAAATAAAGAAAGAAATAATCGAAGTTGAATCGAGATATATCTAAATAGAAGAAAAGTGACTTAGACGTTGTTGAAGCCAAATCTTGTTGAGTGAATTACAGTGAATCTCGACATCGAAACTGAAGAGAACAGAGCCACGCAACGACGTCGAGCGGTTGTTCTTCATGGTAAGCGGTTGGATTGTTCGATGAAATGGGAAAACGGAAGGCAAAGGCCGGCCCTGTGCTCCACAGGTGGTAGTTCGATTATTTCGTGATCGTTGTTCACGATCAAAGCTTCGCCGAAGAGTGCACCCTGGTCGAGTGAAAGTAGCTTGATCTGGTCAGCCGGCTGATCCTCGGTAAATCCGTAGCCGTTAACATAATCGTTGCAATACGTTTGGGCGGTCGTGGCTCGAGTTATGGCAGTGAAGATGTCAGTTTCTACGGTTCCGTGCGGCTTTTTTCTAATTATCCATGGAAATAGATGACACGGTGAACGAATAGGATTGTTAGAAAGATACGTCAAAATTTTCGTCGATCTCGTTGCTGGTGGACGATTTGCTTAAATTGCAAATTCAGTGGAACGATCGTTCTTCGTTTACTGTCCACGTTGGACTATTTCAATTGATCGGATATAAAATATAAGAGAACATAAAAAGAATTATTATTCATTGAATCGAACGTACTAAAAGGATACATTAAAAAGCCCACATCAGGGAGGCATTCCTTGATTGAAAAATGCTGGCGGTTGGAATTAAAATGTGTGACGCAACGCAATCGCTATCGTTGCTAGTAGGAAGAAAGCGATAACGATATCTGCCAGATTAACAGCCGCTCTTATCCGTTTCCATTCCGAATAAGTGATACCAAAAATAAAAAGTATTATCGAAGCACACGCTCGTGTCTCCATTCTTAAAACAACTGTGGGGTGTTCTTGCTTTCCCTAGAAAGGCAGAAAATCGTCCTTATTATCTGTATCGGCGTTCATAGCTGTAAGCGTGGTATAATAGTTAGTTATTCCGTCGCAGATAGGAAACATCGCGAAGTGGATGGAAAAACGTGACGCAACTGGACTGGTAATCGAGCGTGAGGCAATTAACTAACGAAGTTACCGTGATTATGCGTTGTCGTTCCCAAGTGCACGGCGAGAAAGAACGATCATGGAAAAGAGAGCAAAAACGTAGGCTGCAAGCGACTTCTGGTTCGACGAGGAATTTCAATTTAACGACCGGTTTTATCGTCCGGTCGATTAATATCGAAGCTGCTGCAGCTTGCCGATAAGCTTAACGACGTTGCTTAGCCCCGGTGATCGACGAAGGCCCACGCTGCGCTATCCGTTAATGAAATAACGATAATTAAACGACGTGTCGCGACCGTGAACGAGTGGAGGAACGAACTCTGACTGGTAACCCTGTTGCTCCACCGATCGAGTTCCCTTCCAATCTATAGCTGGCACTCGAGTTCACCTCGCTGTTTACCTTCAACAGCTGACTGTGTCCAATGGCGTCGACCTGACCAATCATACACACTCATACGTGATCGATATTTCGAAATTGATTTTTTAAACGACCGAGGATCTTGCGTAGATTGGTCAGGATGTTTTCGAATTTGTTTTTGAGGTATTTTGGGGATTAGGGACATTCTCGTGGTTCTTTGAAAGACTCTTTGATAAATAAGAAATTTTGTCGGGTAGAACAATTTTTGGGAATCTTTGGAAATGGTTTCGCTTGGAATATCAGGACTTTTGCGATGGTCAAACGATTACTTTAACGTTAAGGTGTTTTCACGTGGAGGAATAGTTTGAAACGTTTTAGAGTTCTTCGTGAGCTTTCGAGATAGCGTGGAACTTTTCAGATTCTGTTGCAGTAAGCTACGAAATCGTTGGGAATATTTAAAAATACCAAAGGCTCTTATGGCATGTCATGCAACGTTTCAACATATTTTAAGCCATGCTCCAATACCAAAAGAACCTTCGAAATTCCAAGGATTTTGAAACTTGAAATTTCTACGACGTTACAGAACATTTTGGAATACTAAAAGAAGCTTCTCGAAATATCTTATGATAGTGGAGGATCTTTCAAAATCTTTTAAAACATTACGAAATCATTGATAGTATTTCGAAATAAAAGAAATACAAGAAAGCTTTTGAAATATCGAGAATTTATTTTTAACTTTAGCTTGAAGCTTCCATCAAAAAGCAGACCATCGAATAGAACGCTTCTTCGTCCGAACCTTTTAAGCAACGACTTAATTTTCTTAAAGAGATATCATCGAAGAAGAATGGGCGAGAAGTTTGAATAGCTTGTGCACGCTACCCGGACGTAACCTCGTGGCATTTCTAAACGTGAACATCTAACTCGCAGATACGAAGACATTCTCGAAGGGCGCGTTTGGTAACGACAGAATGTTAAACTTATCGATTTAGACGCTCCTTCAAGAACTTCTCATTGGTTAGGAATTTTGTAGCAACTAGTTAGTAAATCGTTTGTTGAGTATCGAAATTGTTTATCTGTTTTGCGGCAAGGTTCTTCGATTGATTTATGAAGATTTTCATCGATAATCATCGATTAAAAGTGGCCATCTATCAGATTAAAATCACTGGGACGATACTTCGTGTTTATCATCTAGAACGATATAGTTCTGAATCTTTCATTGGGTAAACGTTGTATTATCATATTCATTATAGATTTTTGTTCTAAATATATTTTAATATTTTTATAAGGAGAAGACTAGAAATTCTTCTCACACTAGGAAATAGTTTCTAAGCGGTTCTAGTGATCGGAATATTTATAATTTTAATTTCTATATTTTTTTACTGCGTTATCTACATTTCCATACTTTTAAATTTTTATATTCGTAATCTATCCTCCTTTTTTTTTTGCGTGGGAATATCCTCATGGATTCCCC